>NW_028270186.1:17950532-17983032 GCF_037043375.1 Chiloscyllium plagiosum | reverse complement strand
GGTGTAGAATAGGGACACACACTATAGAGCAGGGAGCACACAGGGAACAGGGACACACGGTGTGGAATAGGGACACACACTATAGAGCAGGGAGTACACATGGGAACAGGGACACACGGTGTAGAATAGGGACACACACTATAGAGCAGTGAGCACACACGGGAACAGGGACACACGGTGTAGAATAGGGGGACACACTATAGAGCAGAGAGTACACACGGGAACAGGGACACAGGGTGTAGAATAGGGACACACACTATAGAGCAGTGAGTACACACGGGAACAGGGACACACGGTGTAGAATAGGGACACACACTATAGAGCAGGGAGTACACACGGGAACAGGGACACACGGTGTAGAATAGGGACACACACTATAGAGCAGGGAGTACACACGGGAACAGGGACACAGGGTGTAGAATAGGGACACACACTATAGAGCAGTGAGTACACACGGGAACAGGGACACACGGTGTAGAATAGGGACACACACTATAGAGCAGGGAGTACACACGGAAACAGGGACACACGGTGTATTATAGGGACACACACTATAGAGCAGTGAGTACACACGGAAACAGGGACACACGGTGTATTATAGGGACACACACTATAGAGCAGTGAGTACACACGGGAACAGGGACACATGGTGTAGAATAGGGACACACACTATAGAGCAGGGAGTACACACGGGAACAGGGACACACGGTGTAGAATAGGGACACACACTATAGAGCAGGGAGTACACACGGGAACAGGGACACACGGTGTAGAATAGGGACACACACTATAGAGCAGGGAGTACACACGGGAACAGGGACACACGGTGTAGAATAGGGACACACACTATAGAGCAGGGAGTACACACGGGAACAGGGACACACGGTGTAGAATAGGGACACACACTATAGAGCAGGGAGTACACACGGGAACAGGGACACACGGTGTAGAATAGGGGGACACACTATAGAGCAGGGAGTACACACGGGAACAGTGACACACGGTGTAGAATAGGGGGACACACTATAGAGCAGGGAGTACACACGGGAACAGGGACACACGATGTAGAATAGGGACACACACTATAGAGCAGGGAGTACACACGGGAACAGGGACACACGGTGTAGAATAGGGGGACACACTATAGAGCAGTGAGTACACACGGGAACAGGGACACACGGTGTAGAATAGGGGGACACACTATAGAGCAGTGAGTACACACGGGAACAGGGACACACGGTGTAGAATAGGGGGACACACTATAGAGCAGTGAGTACACACGGGAACAGGGACACACAGTGTAGAATAGGGGGACACTATAGAGCAGGGAGTACACACGGGAACAGGGACACACGGTGTAGAATGGGGACACGCACTATAGAGCAGGGAGTACACACGGGAACAGGGACACACGGTGTAGAATGGGGACACGCACTATAGGGCAGGGAGTACACATGGGAACAGGGACACACGGTGTAGTATAGGGACACACACTATAGAGCAGTGAGTACACACGGGAACAGGGAGACACGGTGTAGAATAGGGACACACACTATAGAGCAGGGAGTACACACGGGAACAGGGACACACGGTGTAGAATAGGGACACACACTATAGAGCAGGGAGTACACACGGGAACAGGGACACACGGTGTAGAATAGGGGGACACACTATAGAGCAGTGAGTACACACGGGAACAGGGACACACGGTGTAGAATAGGGACACACACTATAGAGCAGTGAGTACACACGGGAACAGGGACACACGGTGTAGAATAGGGACACACACTATAGAGCAGGGAGTACACATGGGAACAGGGACACCCGGTGTAGAATAGGGACACACACTATAGAGCAGGGAGTACACACGGGAACAGGGACACACGGTGTAGAATAGGGACACACACTATAGAGCAGTGAGTACACACGGGAACAGGGACACACGGTGTAGAATAGGGACACGCACTATAGGGCAGGGAGTACACACGGGAACAGGGACACACGGTGTAGAATAGGGACACACACTATAGAGCAGTGAGTACACACGGGAACAGGGACACACGGTGTAGAATAGGGACACACACTATAGAGCAGTGAGCACACACGGGAACAGGGACACACGGTGTAGAATAGGGACACACACTATAGAGCAGTGAGTACACACGGGAACAGGGACACACGGTGTAGAATAGGGACACACACTATAGAGCAGGGAGTACACACGGGTACAGGGACACACGGTGTAGAATAGGGACACACACTATAGAGCAGGGAGTACACACGGGAACAGGGACACACGGTGTAGAATAGGGACACACTATAGAGCAGTGAGTACACACGGGAACAGGGACATACGGTGTAGAATAGGGACACACACTATAGAGCAGGGAGTACACACGGGAACAGGGACACACGGTGTAGAATAGGGACACACACTATAGACCAGGGAGTACACACGGGAACAGGGACACACGGTGTAGAATACGGACACACACTATAGAGCAGTGAGTACACACGGGAACAGGGACACACGGTGTAGAATAGGGACACACACTATAGAGCAGGGAGTACACACGGGAACAGGGACACACGGTGTAGAATAGGGACACACAAAATAGAGCAGTGAGTACACACGGGAACAGGGACACACGGTGTAGAATAGGGACACACTATAGAGCAGGGAGTACACACGGGAACAGGGACACACGGTGTAGAATAGGGACACACACTATAGAGCAGTGAGTACACACGGGAACAGGGACACACGGTGTAGAATAGGGACACGCACTATAGAGCAGTGAGTACACATGGGAACAGGGACACACGCTGTAGAATAGGGACACACACTATAGAGCAGGGAGTACACACGGGAACAGGGACACACGGTGTAGAATAGGGACACACACTATAGAGCAGTGAGTACACACGGGAACAGGGACACACGGTGTAGAATAGGGACACGCACTATAGAGCAGGGTGTACACACGGGAACAGGGACACACGGTGTAGAATAGGGACACGCACTATAGAGCAGGGTGTACACACGGGAACAGGGACACACGGTGTAGAATAGGGACACGCACTATAGAGCAGGGAGTACACACGGGAACAGGGACACACGGTGTAGAATAGGGACACGCACTATAGAGCAGGAAGTACACACGGGAACAGGGACACACGGTGTAGAATAGGGACACACACTATAGAGCAGGGAGTACACACGGGAACAGGGACACACGGTGTAGAATAGGGACACACACTATAGAGCAGTGAGTACACACGGGAACAGGGACACACGGTGTAGAATAGGGACACACACTATAGAGCAGGGAGTACACATGGGAACAGGGACACACGGTGTAGAATAGGGACACACACTATAGAGCAGGGAGTACACACGGGAACAGGGACACACGGTGTAGAATAGGGACACACACTATAGAGCAGTGAGTACACACGGGAACAGGGACACACGGTGTAGAATAGGGACACACACTATAGAGCAGGGAGTACACACGGGAACAGGGACACACGGTGTAGAATAGGGACACACACTATAGAGCAGGGAGTACACACGGGAACAGGGACACACGGTGTAGTATAGGGACACACACTATAGAGCAGTGAGTACACACGGAAACAGGGACACACGGTGTATTATAGGGACACACACTATAGAGCAGTGAGTACACACGGGAACAGGGACACACGGTGTAGAATAGGGACACACAGTATAGAGCAGGGAGTACACATGGGAACAGGGACACACGGTGTAGAATAGGGACACACACTATAGAGCAGGGAGTACACACGGGAACAGGGACACACGGTGTAGTATAGGGACACACACTATAGAGCAGTGAGTACACACGGGAACAGGGACACACGGTGTAGAATAGGGACACACACTATAGAGCAGGGAGTACACACGGGAACAGGGACACACGGTGTAGAATAGCGACACACACTATAGAGCAGTGAGTACACACGGGAACAGGGACACACGGTGTAGAATAGGGACACACACTATAGAGCAGGGAGTACACACGGGAACAGGGACACACGGTGTAGAATAGGGACACACACTATAGAGCAGGGAGTACACACGGGAACAGGGACACACGGTGTAGAATAGGGACACACACTATAGAGCAGTGAGTACACACGGGAACAGGGACACACGGTGTAGAATGGGGACACACACTATAGAGCAGGGAGTACACACGGGAACAGTGACACACGGTGTAGAATAGGGGGACACACTATAGAGCAGTGAGTACACACGGGAACAGGGACACACGGTGTAGAATAGGGGGACACACTATAGAGCAGTGAGTACACACGGGAACAGGGACACACGGTGTAGAATAGGGACACACACTATAGAGCAGTGAGTACACACGGGAACAGGGACACACGGTGTAGAATGGGGACACGCACTATAGGGCAGGGAGTACACACGGGAACAGGGACACACGGTGTAGTATAGGGACACACACTATAGAGCAGTGAGTACACACGGGAACAGGGAGACACGGTGTAGAATAGGGACACACACTATAGAGCAGGGAGTACACACGGGAACAGGGACACACAGTGTAGAATAGGGACACACACTATAGAGCAGGGAGTACACACGGGAACAGGGACACACGGTGTAGAATAGGGACACGCACTATAGAGCAGGGAGTACACACGGGAACCGGGACACACGGTGTAGAATAGGGACACACACTATAGAGCAGTGAGCACACACGGGAACAGGGACACACGGTGTAGAATAGGGACACACACTATAGAGCAGTGAGTACACACGGGAACAGGGACACACGGTGTAGAATAGGGACACGCACTATAGGGCAGGGAGTACACACGGGAACAGGGACACACGGTGTAGAATAGGGACACACACTATAGAGCAGTGAGTACACACGGGAACAGGGACACACGGTGTAGAATAGGGACACACACTATAGAGCAGTGAGCACACACGGGAACAGGGACACACGGTGTAGAATAGGCGGACACACTATAGAGCAGAGAGTACACACGGGAACAGGGACACACGGTGTAGAATAGGGACACACACTATAGAGCAGGGAGTACACACGGGAACAGGGACACACGGTGTAGAATAGGGACACACACTATAGAGCAGTGAGTACACACGGGAACAGGGACACACGGTGTAGAATAGGGACACACACTATAGAGCAGGGAGTACACACGGGAACAGGGACACACGGTGTAGAATAGGGACACACACTATAGAGCAGGGAGTACACACGGGAACAGGGACACACGGTGTAGAATAGGGACACACACTATAGAGCAGTGAGTACACACGGGAACAGGGACACACGGTGTAGAATAGGGACACACACTATAGAGCAGGGAGTACACACGGGAACAGGGACACACGGTGTAGAATAGGGACACACACTATAGAGCAGTGAGTACACACGGGAACAGGGACACACGGTGTAGAATAGGGACACACACTATAGAGCAGGGAGTACACACGGGAACAGGGACACGCGGTGTAGTATAGGGACACACACTATAGAGCAGGGAGTACACACGGGAACAGGGACACACGGTGTAGAATAGGGACACACACTATAGAGCAGTGAGTACACACGGGAACAGGGACACACGGTGTAGAATAGGGACACACACTATAGAGCAGTGAGTACACACGGGAACAGGGACACACGGTGTAGAATAGGGACACACACTATCGAGCAGGGAGTACACACGGGAACAGGGACACACGGTGTAGAATAGGGACACACACTATAGAGCAGTGAGTACACACGGGAACAGGGACACACGGTGCAGAATAGGGACACACACCATAGAGCGGGGAGTACACATGGGAACAGGGATACACGGTGTAGAATAGGGACACACACTATAGAGCAGGGAGTACACACGGGAACAGAGACACACGGTGTAGTATAGCGACACACACTATAGAGCAGTGAGTACACACGGGAACAGGGACACACGGTGTAGTATAGGGACACACACTATAGAGCAGTGAGTACACACGGGAACAGGGACACACGGTGTAGTATAGGGACACACACTATAGAGCAGTGAGTACACACGGGAACAGGGACACACGGTGTAGAATGGGGACACACACTATAGAGCAGGGAGTACACACGGGGACAGGGACACACGGTGTAGAATAGGGACACACACTATAGAGCAGTGAGTACACACGGGAACAGGGACACATGGTGTAGAATAGGGACACACACTATAGAGCAGGGAGTACACACGGGAACATGGACACACGGTGTAGTATAGGGACACACACTATAGAGCAGTGAGTACACACGGGAACAGGGACACACGGTGTAGTATAGGGACACACACTATAGAGCAGGGAATACACACGGGAACAGGGACACACGGTGTAGAATAGGGACACACACTATAGAGCGGGGAGTACACACGGGAACAGGGACACACGGTGTAGAATAGGGACACACACTATAGAGCAGTGAGCACACACGGGAACAGGGACACACGGTGTAGAATAGGGACACACACTATAGAGCAGGGAGTACACACGGGAACAGGGACACACGGTGTAGAAAAGGGACACACACTATAGAGCAGTGAGTACACACGGGAACAGG
The DNA here is from genome assembly GCF_037043375.1 of Chiloscyllium plagiosum. Classification (NCBI taxonomy): domain Eukaryota; kingdom Metazoa; phylum Chordata; class Chondrichthyes; order Orectolobiformes; family Hemiscylliidae; genus Chiloscyllium; species Chiloscyllium plagiosum. The sequence goes on along the minus strand of NW_028270186.1, from coordinate 17,976,379 downwards.
GACACACGGTGTAGAATAGGGACACACACTATAGAGCAGGGAGTACACACGGGAACAGGGACACACGGTGTAGTATAGGGACACACACTATAGAGCAGGGAGTACACACGGGAACAGGGACACACGGTGTAGAATAGGGACACACACTATAGAGCAGTGAGTACACACGGGAACAGGGACACACGGTGTAGAATAGGGACACACACTATAGAGCAGGGAGTACACACGAGAACAGGGACACACGGTGTAGAATAGGGGGACACACTATAGAGCAGTGAGTACACACGGGAACAGGGACACACGGTGTAGCATAGGGACACGCACTATAGAGCAGTGAGTACACACGGGAACAGGGACACGCGGTGTAGAATAGGGACACACACTATAGAGCAGTGAGCACACACGGGAACAGTGAGACATGGTGTAGAATAGGGACACACACTATAGAGTAGGGAGTACACACGGGAACAGGGACACACGGTATAGAATAGGGACACACACTATAGAGCAGGGAGTACACACGGGAACAGGGACACACGGTGTAGAATAGGGACACACACTATAGAGCAGGGAGTACACACGGGAACAGGGACACACGATGTAGAATAGGGGGACACACTATAGAGCAGTGAGTACACACGGGAACAGGGACACACGGTGTAGAATGGGGACACACACTATAGAGCAGTGAGTACACACGGGAACAGGGACACACGGTGTAGAATGGGGACACGCACAATAGAGCAGTGAGTACACACGGGAACAGGGACACACGGTGTAGAAAAGGGACACACACTATAGAGCAGGGAGTACACACGGGAACAGGGACACACGGTGTAGAATAGGGACACACACTATACAGCGGTGAGTACACACGGGAACAGGGACACACGGTGCAGAAGAGGGACACGCACTATAGAGCAGTGAGTACACACGCGAACAGGGACACACGGTGTAGAATAGGGACACACACTCTAGAGCAGTGAGTACACACGGGAACAGGGACACACGGTGTTGAATAGGGACACACACTATAGAGCAGGGAGGACACACGGGAATAGGGACACACGGTGTAGAATAGGGACACACACTATAGAGCAGTGAGTACACACGGGAACAGGGACACACGGTGTAGAATAGGGACACACACTATAGAGCAGGGTGTACACACGGGAATAGGGACACGCGGTGTAGAATAGGGACACACACTATAGAGCAGGGAGTACACACGGGAACAGGGACACACGGTGTAGAATAGGGACACACACTATAGAGCAGGGAGTACACACGGGAACAGGGACACACGGTGTAGAATAGGGACACGCACTATAGAGCAGGGAGTACACACGGGAACAGGGACACACGGTGTAGAATAGGGACACACACTATAGAGCAGTGAGTACACACGGGAACAGGGACACACGGTGTTGAATAGGGACACACACTATAGAGCAGGGAGGACACACGGGAATAGGGACACACGGTGTAGAATAGGGACACACACTATAGAGCAGTGAGTACACACGGGAACAGGGACACACGGTGTAGAATAGGGACACACACTATAGAGCAGGGTGTACACACGGGAATAGGGACACGCGGTGTAGAATAGGGACACACACTATAGAGCAGGGAGTACACACGGGAACAGGGACACACGGTGTAGAATAGGGACACACACTATAGAGCAGGGAGTACACACGGGAACAGGGACACACGGTGTAGAATAGGGACACACACTATAGAGCAGTGAGTACACACGGGAACAGGGACACACGGTGTAGAATAGGGACACACACTATAGAGCAGGGAGTACACACGGGAACAGGGACACAGGGTGTAGAATAGGGACACACACTATAGAGCAGGGAGTACACACGGGAACAGGGACACACGGTGTAGAATAGGGACACACACTATAGAGCAGGGAGTACACACGGGAACAGGGACACACGGTGTAGAATAGGGACACACACTATAGAGCAGGGAGTACACACGGGAACAGGGACACACGGTGTAGTATAGCGACACACACTATAGAGCAGGGAGTACACACGGGAACAGGGACACACGGTGTAGAATAGGGACACACACTATAGAGCAGGGAGTACACACGGGAACAGGGACACCCCGTGTAGAATAGGGACACACACTATAGAGCAGGGAGTACACACGGGAACAGGGACACACGGTGTAGAATAGGGACACACACTATAGAGCAGGGAGTACACACGGGAACAGGGACACACGGTGTAGAATAGGGACACACACTATAGAGCAGTGAGTACACACGGGAACAGGGACACCCGGTGTAGAATAGGGACACACACTATAGAGCAGGGAGTACACACGGGAACAGGGACACACGGTGTAGAATAGGGACACACACTATAGAGCAGAGAGTACACACGGGAACAGGGACACACGATGTAGAATAGGGACACACACTATAGAGCAGGGAGTACACACGGGAACAGGGACACAGGGTGTAGAATAGGGACACACACTATAGAGCAGGGAGTACACACGGGAACAGGGACACACGGTGTAGAATAGGGACACACACTATAGAGCAGGGAGTACACACGGGAACAGGGACACACGGTGTAGAATAGGGACACACACTATAGAGCAGGGAGTACACACGGGAACAGGGACACACGGTGTAGTATAGCGACACACACTATAGAGCAGGGAGTACACACGGGAACAGGGACACACGGTGTAGAATAGGGACACACACTATAGAGCAGGGAGTACACACGGGAACAGGGACACACGGTGTAGCATAGGGACACGCACTATAGAGCAGTGAGTACACACGGGAACAGGGACACGCGGTGTAGAATAGGGACACACACTATAGAGCAGTGAGCACACACGGGAACAGTGAGACATGGTGTAGAATAGGGACACACACTATAGAGTAGGGAGTACACACGGGAACAGGGACACACGGTATAGAATAGGGACACACACTATAGAGCAGGGAGTACACACGGGAACAGGGACACACGGTGTAGAATAGGGACACACACTATAGAGCAGGGAGTACACACGGGAACAGGGACACACGGTGTAGAATAGGGGGACACACTATAGAGCAGTGAGTACACACGGGAACAGGGACACACGGTGTAGAATGGGGACACACACTATAGAGCAGTGAGTACACACGGGAACAGGGACACACGGTGTAGAATGGGGACACGCACAATAGAGCAGTGAGTACACACGGGAACAGGGACACACGGTGTAGAAAAGGGACACACACTATAGAGCAGGGAGTACACACGGGAACAGGGACACACGGTGTAGAATAGGGACACACACTATACAGCGGTGAGTACACACGGGAACAGGGACACACGGTGCAGAAGAGGGACACGCACTATAGAGCAGTGAGTACACACGCGAACAGGGACACACGGTGTAGAATAGGGACACACACTCTAGAGCAGTGAGTACACACGGGAACAGGGACACACGGTGTTGAATAGGGACACACACTATAGAGCAGGGAGGACACACGGGAATAGGGACACACGGTGTAGAATAGGGACACACACTATAGAGCAGGGAGTACACACGGGAACAGGGACACACGGTGTAGAATAGGGACACACACTATAGAGCAGGGAGTACACACGGGAACAGGGACACACGGTGTAGAATAGGGACACACACTATAGAGCAGGGAGTACACACGGGAACAGGGACACACGGTGTAGAATAGGGACACGCACTATAGAGCAGGGAGTACACACGGGAACAGGGACACACGGTGTAGAATAGGGACACACACTATAGAGCAGTGAGTACACACGGGAACAGGGACACACGGTGTAGAATAGGGACACACACTATAGAGCAGTGAGTACACACGGGAACAGGGACACACGGTGTAGAATAGGGACACACACTATAGAGCAGGGAGTACACACGGGAACAGGGACACACGGTGTTGAATAGGGACACACACTATAGAGCAGGGAGGACACACGGGAATAGGGACACACGGTGTAGAATAGGGACACACACTATAGAGCAGTGAGCACACATGGGAACAGGGACACACGGTGTAGAATAGGGACACACACTATAGAGCAGGGAGTACACACGGGAACAGGGACACACGGTGTAGAATAGGGACACACACTATAGAGCAGTGAGTACACACGGGAACAGGGACACACGGTGTAGAATAGGGACACACACTATAGAGCAGGGTGTACACACGGGAATAGGGACACGCGGTGTAGAATAGGGACACACACTATAGAGCAGGGAGTACACACGGGAACAGGGACACACGGTGTAGAATAGGGACACACACTATAGAGCAGGGAGTACACACGGGAACAGGGACACACGGTGTAGAATAGGGACACACACTATAGAGCAGTGAGTACACACGGGAACAGGGACACCCGGTGTAGAATAGGGACACACACTATAGAGCAGGGAGTACACACGGGAACAGGGACACACGGTGTAGAATAGGGACACACACTATAGAGCAGGGAGTACACACGGGAACAGGGACACACGGTGTAGAATAGGGACACACACTATAGAGCAGTGAGTACACACGGGGACAGGGACACACGGTGTAGAATAGGGACACACACTATAGAGCAGGGAGTACACACGGGAACAGGGACACACGGTGTAGAATAGGGACACACACTATAGAGCAGGGAGTACACATGGGAACAGGGACACACGGTGTAGAATAGGGACACACACTATAGAGCAGGGAGTACACACGGGAACAGGGACACACGGTGTAGTATAGGGACACACACTATAGAGCAGGGAGTACACACGGGAACAGGGACACAGGGTGTAGAATAGGGACACACACTATAGAGCAGGGAGTACACACGGGAACAGGGACACACGGTGTAGAATAGGGACACACACTATAGAGCAGGGAGTACACACGGGAACAGGGACACAGGGTGTAGAATAGGGACACACACTATAGAGCAGGGAGTACACACGGGAACAGGGACACACGGTGTAGAATAGGGACACACACTATAGAGCAGGGAGTACACACGGGAACAGGGACACACGGTGTAGAATAGGGACACACACTATAGAGCAGTGAGTACACACGGGAACAGGGACACCCGGTGTAGAATAGGGACACACACTATAGAGCAGGGAGTACACACGGGAACAGGGACACACGGTGTAGAATAGGGACACACACTATAGAGCAGAGAGTACACACGGGAACAGGGACACACGATGTAGAATAGGGACACACACTATAGAGCAGGGAGTACACACGGGAACAGGGACACAGGGTGTAGAATAGGGACACACACTATAGAGCAGGGAGTACACACGGGAACAGGGACACACGGTGTAGAATAGGGACACACACTATAGAGCAGGGAGTACACACGGGAACAGGGACACACGGTGTAGAATAGGGACACACACTATAGAGCAGGGAGTACACACGGGAACAGGGACACACGGTGTAGTATAGCGACACACACTATAGAGCAGGGAGTACACACGGGAACAGGGACACGCGGTGTAGAATAGGGACACACACTATAGAGCAGTGAGTACACACGGGAACAGGGACACACGGTGTAGAATAGGGACACACACTATAGAGCAGGGAGTACACACGGGAACAGGGACACACGGTGTAGAATAGGGACACACACTATAGAGCAGTGAGTACACACGGGAACAGGGACACCCGGTGTAGAATAGGGACACACACTATAGAGCAGTGAGTACACACGGGAACAGGGACACACGGTGTAGAATAGGGACACACACTATCGAGCAGGGAGTACACACGGGAACAGGGACACACGGTGTAGAATAGGGACACACACTATAGAGCAGGGAGTACACACGGGAACAGGGACACACGGTGTAGAATAGGGACACACACTATAGAGCAGAGAGTACACACGGGAACAGGGACACACGATGTAGAATAGGGACACACACTATAGAGCAGGGAGTACACACGGGAACAGGGACACAGGGTGTAGAATAGGGACACACACTATAGAGCAGGGAGTACACACGGGAACAGGGACACACGGTGTAGAATAGGGACACACACTATAGAGCAGGGAGTACACACGGGAACAGGGACACACGGTGTAGAATAGGGACACACACTATAGAGCAGGGAGTACACACGGGAACAGGGACACACGGTGTAGTATAGCGACACACACTATAGAGCAGGGAGTACACACGGGAACAGGGACACGCGGTGTAGAATAGGGACACACACTATAGAGCAGTGAGTACACACGGGAACAGGGACACACGGTGTAGAATAGGGGGACACACTATAGAGCAGTGAGCACACACGGGAACAGGGACACACGGTGTAGAATAGGGACACACACTATAGAGCAGTGAGTACACACGGGAACAGGGACACACGGTGTAGAATAGGGACACACACTATAGAGCGGGGAGTACACACGGGAACAGGGACACACGGTGTAGAATATGGACACACACTATAGAGCAGGGAGTACACACGGGAACAGGGACACACGGTGTAGAATAGGGACACACACTATAGAGCAGGGAGTACACACGGGAACAGGGACACACGGTGTAGAATAGGGACACACACTATAGAGCAGGGAGTACACACGGGAACAGGGACACACGGTGTAGAATAGGGACACACACTATAGAGCAGGGAGTACACACGGGAACAGGGACACACGGTGTAGAATAGGGACACACACTATAGAGCAGGGAGTACACACGGGAACAGGGACACACGGTGTAGAATAGAGAAACACACTATAGAGCAGTGAGTACACAGGGGAACAGGGACACACGGTGTAGAATAGGGGGACACACTATAGAGCAGTGAGTACACACGGGAACAGGGACACACGGTGTAGAATAGGGACACACACTATAGAGCAGTGAGCACACACGGGAACAGGGACACACGGTGTAGAATAGGGGGACACACTATAGAGCAGAGAGTACACACGGGAACAGGGACACACGGTGTAGAATAGGGACACACACTATAGAGCAGGGAGTACACACGGGAACAGGGACACACGGTGTAGAATAGGGACACACACTATAGAGCAGTGAGTACACACGGGAACAGGGACACACGGTGTAGAATAGGGACACACACTATAGAGCAGGGAGTACACACGGGAACAGGGACACACGGTGTAGAATAGGGACACACACTATAGAGCAGGGAGTACACACGGGAACAGGGACACACGGTGTAGAATAGGGACACACACTATAGAGCAGTGAGTACACACGGGAACAGGGACACACGGTGTAGAATAGGGACACACACTATAGAGCAGGGAGTACACACGGGAACAGGGACACACGGTGTAGAATAGCGACACACACTATAGAGCAGTGAGTACACACGGGAACAGGGACACACGGTGTAGAATAGGGACACACACTATAGAGCAGGGAGTACACACGGGAACAGGGACACGCGGTGTAGTATAGGGACACACACTATAGAGCAGGGAGTACACACGGGAACAGGGACACACGATGTAGAATAGGGACACACACTATAGAGCAGTGAGTACACACGGGAACAGGGACACACGGTGTAGAATAGGGACACACACTATAGAGCAGTGAGTACACACGGGAACAGGGACACACGGTGTAGAATAGGGACACACACTATCGAGCAGGGAGTACACACGGGAACAGGGACACACGGTGTAGAATAGGGACACACACTATAGAGCAGTGAGTACACACGGGAACAGGGACACACGGTGCAGAATAGGGACACACACTATAGAGCGGGGATTACACATGGGAACAGGGATACACGGTGTAGAATAGGGACACACACTATAGAGCAGGGAGTACACACGGGAACAGAGACACACGGTGTAGTATAGGGACATACACTATAGAGCAGGGAGTACACACGGGAACAGGGACACACGGTGTAGTATAGCGACACACACTATAGGGCAGTGAGTACACACGGGAACAGGGACACACGGTGTAGTATAGCGACACACACTATAGAGCAGTGAGTACACACGGGAACAGGGACACACGGTGTAGAATAGGGACACGCACTATAGAGCAGTGAGTACACACGGGAACAGGGACACACGGTGTAGAATGGGGACACACACTATAGAGCAGGGAGTACACACGGGGACAGGGACACACGGTGTAGTATAGGGACACACACTATAGAGCAGTGAGTACACACGGGAACAGGGACACACGGTGTAGTATAGGGACACACACTATAGAGCAGGGAATACACACGGGAACAGGGACACACGGTGTAGAATAGGGACACACACTATAGAGCGGGGAGTACACACGGGAACAGGGACACACGGTGTAGAAAAGGGACACACACTATAGAGCAGTGAGTACACACGGGAACAGGGACACACGGTGTAGTATAGGGACACACACTATAGAGCAGTGAGTACACACGGGAACAGGGACACACGGTGTAGAATGGGGACACACACTATAGAGCAGGGAGTACACACGGGGACAGGGACACACGGTGTAGTATAGGGACACACACTATAGAGCAGTGAGTACACACGGGAACAGGGACACACGGTGTAGTATAGGGACACACACTATAGAGCAGGGAGTACACACGGGAACAGGGACACACGGTGTAGAATAGGGACACACACTATAGAGCAGGGAATACACACGGGAACAGGGACACACGGTGTAGAATAGGGACACACACTATAGAGCGGGGAGTACACACGGGAACAGGGACACACGGTGTAGAAAAGGGACACACACTATAGAGCAGGGAGTACACACGGGAACAGGGACACACGGTGTAGAAAAGGGACACACACTATAGGGCAGTGAGTACACACGGGAACAGGGACACACGGTGTAGAATAGGGACACACACTATAGAGCAGTGAGTACACACGGGAACAGGGACACACGGTGTAGAATAGGGACACACACTATAGAGCAGTGAGTACACATGGGAACAGGGACACACGGTGTAGTATAGGGACACACACTATAGAGCAGGGAGTACACACGGGAACAGGGACACACGGTGTAGAATAGGGACACACACTATAGAGCAGGGAGTACACACGGGAACAGGGACACACGGTGTAGAATAGGGACACACACTATAGAGCAGGGAGTACACACGGGAACAGGGACACACGGTGTAGAATAGGGACACACACTATAGAGCAGGGAGTACACACGGGAACAGGGACACACGGTGTAGAATAGGGACACACACTATAGAGCAGGGAGTACACACGGGAACAGGGACACACGGTGTAGAATAGAGAAACACACTATAGAGCAGTGAGTACACAGGGGAACAGGGACACACGGTGTAGAATAGGGGGACACACTATAGAGCAGTGAGTACACACGGGAACAGGGACACATGGTGTAGAATAGGGACACACACTATAGGGCAGTGAGTACACACGGGAACAGGGACACACGGTGTAGAATAGGGGGACACACTATAGAGCAGGGAGTACACACGGGAACAGGGACACACGGTGTAGAATAGGGACACACACTATAGAGCAGGGAGTACACACGGGAACAGGGACACACTGTGTAGAATAGCGACACACACTATAGAGCAGTGAGTACACACGGGAACAGGGACACACTGTGTAGTATAGGGACACACACTATAGAGCAGGGAGTACACACGGGAACAGGGACACACGGTGTAGAATAGGGACACACACTATAGAGCAGGGAGTACACACGGGAACAGGGACACACGGTGTAGAATAGGGACACACACTATAGAGTAGGGAGTACACATGGGAACAGGGACACACGGTGTAGAATAGGGACACACACTATAGAGCAGGGAGTACACATGGGAACAGGGACACACGGTGTAGAATAGGGACACACACTATAGAGCAGGGAGTACACACGGGAACAGGGACACACGGTGTAGAATAGGGACAAACACTATAGAGCAGTGAGTACACACGGGAACAGGGACACACGGTGTAGAATAGGGACACACACTATAGAGCAGGGAGTACACACGGGAACAGGGACACACGGTGTAGAATAGGGATACACACTATAGAGCGGGGAGTACACACGGGAACAGGGACACACGGTGTAGAATAGGGACACACACTATAGAGCAGTGAGTACACACGGGAACCGGGACACACGGTGTAGAATAGGGACACACACTATAGAGCAGTGAGTACACACGGGAACAGGGACACACGGTGTAGAATAGGGACACACACTATAGAGCAGGGAGTACACACGGGAACAGGGACACGCGGTGTAGAATACGGACACACACTATAGAGCAGGGAGTACACACGGGAACAGGGACACGCGGTGTAGAATAGGGACACACACTATAGAGCAGTGAGTACACACGGGAACATGGACACACACTATAGAGCAGGGAGCACACAATATGTAACAGTGAACATTGTATAGAGCAGTTAGCACAGTTTAGAACAGCAAACACACAGTGTAGAACTGTGAACACAGTATAGAACAGTGAACACTCAGTATGGAAGAGCGAGCAGACAGTATATAACGGTGAACACAGTATAGAACAGTTAGCACAATGTATAGAACAGTGAACACGCAGTATAGAACAGCAAGCGCACAGTATTGAACAATGATCACACAGTATAGAACAGCGAACACAGTATAGAACAGTGAGCACACAGTAAAGAACATTGACTACAGTATAGAACAGTGAGCACACAGTATAGAACCGTGAAAACCGTATAGAACAGCAAATGCACAGTATAGAACTGTGAGCGCACAGTATTGAATAGTGAGCACACAGTATAGAACAGTGAACACTCAATATGGAACAGAAAACACAGTATATAACAGTGAGCACACAGTATAGAACAGTGAACACAGTATAGAACAGTGAGAACACAGTATAGAACATTGAGCACACAGCATAGAAGAGTGAACACACAGTATAGAAGAGTGACCACACAGTATAGAACAGCAAAAATGGTATAGAACAGTGAGCACACAGTATAGAACAGTGAACACAGTATAGAACAGTGAACACTCAATATGGAACATGGAATACAGTATATAACAGTGAGCACACAATATAGAACAGTGAACACTCAATATGGGACAGCGAACACAGTATATAACAGTGAGAACACAGTATAGAACAGTGAGCACACAGTGTAGAACAGTGAGCACACATCATAGAGCAGTGAACACAGTATAGAACAGTGAGCACACAGTATAGAACAGTGAGCACACAGTGTAGAACAGTGAGCACACAGCATAGAGCAGCGAACACAGTATAGAACAGTGAGCACACAGTATAGAACAGCGAACACAGCATAGAGCAGCGAACACAGTATAGAACAGTGAGCACACAGTATAGAACAGTGAGCACACAGTGTAGAACAGTGAGCACACAGTATAGAGCAGCGAACACAGTAGAGAACAGTGAGCACACAGTATAGAACAGTGAGCACACAGTATAGAACAGTGAACACAGCATAGAAGAGAGAGCACACAGTATAGAACAGCAAAAACAGTATAGAACAGTGAGCACACAGTATAGAACAGTGAGCACACAGTGTAGAACAGTGAGCACACAGCATAGAACAGTGAGCACACAGTATAGAACAGTGAGCACACAGTGTAGAACAGTGAGCACACAGTGTAGAGCAGCGAAAACAGTAGAGAACAGTGAGCACACAGTATAGAACAGTGAGCACACAGTATAGAACAGTGAACACAGCATAGAAGAGAGAGCACACAGTATCGAACAGCAAAAACAGTATAGAACAGTGAGCACACAGTATAGAACAGTGAGCACACAGTATAGAACAGTGAGCACATAGCATAGAACAGTGAACACAGCATAGAAGAGAGAGCACACAGTATAGAACAGCAAAAACAGTATAGAACAGTGAGCACACAGTATAGAACAGTGAGCACACAGTGTAGAACAGTGAGCACACAGCATAGAGCAGCGAACACAGTATAGAACAGTGAGCACACAGTATAGAACAGTGAGCACACAGTATAGAACAGTGAACACAGCATAGAAGAGAGAGCACACAGTATAGAACAGCTAAAACAGTATAGAACAGTGAGCACACAGTATAGAACAGTGAGCACACAGTGTAGAACAGTGAGCACACAGTATAGAACAGTGAGCACAGAGTATAGAACAGTGAGCACACAGTATAGAACAGTGAACACAGCATAGAAGAGAGAGCACACAGTATAGAACAGCAAAATCAGTATAGAACAGTGAGCACACAGTATAGAACAGTGAGCACACAGTGTAGAACAGTGAGCACACAGCATAGAGCAGCGAACACAGTATAGAACAGTGAGCACACAGTATAGAACAGTGAGCACACAGTGTAGAACAGTGAGCACACAGTATAGAACAGTGAGCACAGAGTATAGAACAGTGAGCACACAGTATAGAACAGTGAACACAGCATAGAAGAGAGAGCACACAGTATAGAACAGCAAAAACAGTATAGAACAGTGAGCACACAGTATAGAACAGTGAGCACACAGTGTAGAACAGTGAGCACACAGCATAGAGCAGCGAACACAGTATAGAACAGTGAGCACACAGTATACAACAGTGAGCACACAGTGTAGAACAGTGAGCACACAGCGTAGAGCAGCGAACACAGTATAGAACAGTGAGCACACAGTATAGAACAGTGAGCACACAGCATAGAGCAGCGAACACAGTATAGAACAGTGAGCACACAGTGTAGAACAGTGAGCACACAGCATAGAGCAGCGAACACAGTATATAACAGTGAGCACACAGTGTAGAACAGTGAGCACACAGCATAGAACAGTGAGCACACAGTATAGAACAGTGAGCACACAGTGTAGAACAGTGAGCACACAGCATAGAGCAGCGAACACAGTATAGAACAGTGAGCACACAGTGTAGAACAGTGAGCACACAGTATAGAACAGTGAGCACACAGTGTAGAACAGTGAACACACAGTATAGAACAGTGAGCACACAGCATAGAACAGTGAGCACACAGTATAGAACAGTGAGAACACAGTGTAGAACAGTGAACACACAGTATAGAACAGTGAGCACACAGTGTTGAACAGTGAGCACACAGTATAGAACAGTGAGCACACAGTGTAGAACAGTGAGCACACAGCATAGAGCAGCGAACACAGTATAGAACAGTGAGCACACAGTATAGAACAGTGAGCACACAGCATAGAACAGTGAGCACACAGTGTAGAACAGTGAGCACACAGTGTAGAACAGTGAGCACACAGCATAGAGCAGTGAACACAGTATAGAATAGTGAGCACACAGTATAGAACAGTGAGCACACAGCATAGAGCAGCGAACACAGTATAGAACAGTGAGCACACAGTGTAGAACAGTGAGCACACAGCATAGAGCAGCGAACACAGTATAGAACAGTGAGCACACAGTATAGAACAGTGAGCACACAGTGTAGAACAGTGAGCACACAGCATAGAGCAGCGAACACAGTATAGAACAGTGAGCACACAGTATAGAACAGTGAGCACACAGTGTAGAACAGTGAGCACACAGCATAGAACAGCGAACACAGTATAGAACAGTGAGCACACAGTGCAGAACAGTGAGCACACAGCATAGAGCAGCGAACACAGTGTAGAACAGTGAGCACACAGTGTAGAACAGTGAGCACACAGTGTAGAACAGCGAACACAGTATAGAACAGTGAGCACACAGTATAGAACAGTGAGCACACAGCATAGAGCAGCGAACACAGTATAGAACAGTGAGCACACAGTGTAGAACAGTGAGCACACAGCATAGAGCAGCGAACACAGTATGGAACAGTGAGCACACAGTATAGAACAGTGAGCACAGTATAGAACAGTGAGCACACAGTGTAGAACAGTGAGCACACAGCATAGAGCAGCGAACACAGTATAGAACAGTGAGCACACAGTATAGAACAGTGAGCACACAGCATAGAGCAGCGAACACAGTATAGAACAGTGAGCACAGTATAGAACAGTGAGCACACAGTATAGAACAGTGAGCACACAGCATAGAGCAGCGAACACAGTATAGAACAGTGAGCACACAGTGTAGAACAGTGAGCACACAGCATAGAGCAGCGAACACAGTATAGAACAGTGAGCACACAGTATAGAACAGTGAGCACACAGTGTAGAACAGTGAGCACACAGCATAGAGCAGCGAACACAGTATAGAACAGTGAGCACACAGTATAGAACAGTGAGCACACAGTGTAGAACAGTGAGCACACAGCATAGAACAGCGAACACAGTATAGAACAGTGAGCACACAGTATAGAACAGTGAGCACACAGCATAGAGCAGCGAACACAGTATAGAACAGTGAGCACACAGTGCAGAACAGTGAGCACACAGCATAGAGCAGCGAACACAGTGTAGAACAGTGAGCACACAGTGTAGAACAGTGAGCACACAGCATAGAACAGCGAACACAGTATAGAACAGTGAGCACACAGTATAGAACAGTGAGCACACAGCATAGAGCAGCGAACACAGTATAGAACAGTGAGCACACAGTGTAGAACAGTGAGCACACAGCATAGAGCAGCGAACACAGTATGGAACAGTGAGCACACAGTATAGAACAGTGAGCACAGTATAGAACAGTGAGCACACAGTGTAGAACAGTGAGCACACAGCATAGAACAGTGAGCACACAGCATAGAACAGTGAGCACACAGTGTAGAACAGTGAGCACACAGTGTAGAACAGTGAGCACACAGTGTAGAGCAGCGAAAACAGTAGAGAACAGTGAGCACACAGTATAGAACAGTGAGCACACAGTATAGAACAGTGAACACAGCATAGAAGAGAGAGCACACAGTATCGAACAGCAAAAACAGTATAGAACAGTGAGCACACAGTATAGAACAGTGAGCACACAGTATAGAACAGTGAGCACATAGTATAGAACAGTGAACACAGCATAGAAGAGAGAGCACACAGTATAGAACAGCAAAAACAGTATAGAACAGTGAGCACACAGTATAGAACAGTGAGCACACAGTGTAGAACAGTGAGCACACAGCATAGAGCAGCGAACACAGTATAGAACAGTGAGCACACAGTATAGAACAGTGAGCACACAGTATAGAACAGTGAACACAGCATAGAAGAGAGAGCACACAGTATAGAACAGCTAAAACAGTATAGAACAGTGAGCACACAGTATAGAACAGTGAGCACACAGTGTAGAACAGTGAGCACACAGTATAGAACAGTGAGCACAGAGTATAGAACAGTGAGCACACAGTATAGAACAGTGAACACAGCATAGAAGAGAGAGCACACAGTATAGAACAGCAAAATCAGTATAGAACAGTGAGCACACAGTATAGAACAGTGAGCACACAGTGTAGAACAGTGAGCACACAGCATAGAGCAGCGAACACAGTATAGAACAGTGAGCACACAGTATAGAACAGTGAGCACACAGTGTAGAACAGTGAGCACACAGTATAGAACAGTGAGCACAGAGTATAGAACAGTGAGCACACAGTATAGAACAGTGAACACAGCATAGAAGAGAGAGCACACAGTATAGAACAGCAAAAACAGTATAGAACAGTGAGCACACAGTATAGAACAGTGAGCACACAGTGTAGAACAGTGAGCACACAGCATAGAGCAGCGAACACAGTATAGAACAGTGAGCACACAGTATACAACAGTGAGCACACAGTGTAGAACAGTGAGCACACAGCGTAGAGCAGCGAACACAGTATAGAACAGTGAGCACACAGTATAGAACAGTGAGCACACAGCATAGAGCAGCGAACACAGTATAGAACAGTGAGCACACAGTGTAGAACAGTGAGCACACAGCATAGAGCAGCGAACACAGTATATAACAGTGAGCACACAGTGTAGAACAGTGAGCACACAGCATAGAACAGTGAGCACACAGTATAGAACAGTGAGCACACAGTGTAGAACAGTGAGCACACAGCATAGAGCAGCGAACACAGTATAGAACAGTGAGCACACAGCATAGAGCAGCGAACACAGTATAGAACAGTGAGCACACAGTGTAGAACAGTGAGCACACAGTATAGAACAGTGAGCACACAGTGTAGAACAGTGAACACACAGTATAGAACAGTGAGCACACAGCATAGAACAGTGAGCACACAGTATAGAACAGTGAGAACACAGTGTAGAACAGTGAACACACAGTATAGAACAGTGAGCACACAGTGTAGAACAGTGAGCACACAGTATAGAACAGTGAGCACACAGTGTAGAACAGTGAGCACACAGCATAGAGCAGCGAACACAGTATAGAACAGTGAGCACACAGTATAGAACAGTGAGCACACAGCATAGAACAGTGAGCACACAGCATAGAACAGTGAGCACACAGTGTAGAACAGTGAGCACACAGTGTAGAACAGTGAGCACACAGCATAGAGCAGCGAACACAGTATAGAACAGTGAGCACACAGTATAGAACAGTGAGCACACAGCATAGAGCAGCGAACACAGTATAGAACAGTGAGCACACAGTGTAGAACAGTGAGCACACAGCATAGAGCAGCGAACACAGTATAGAACAGTGAGCACACAGTATAGAACAGTGAGCACACAGTGTAGAACAGTGAGCACACAGCATAGAGCAGCGAACACAGTATAGAACAGTGAGCACACAGTATAGAACAGTGAGCACACAGTGTAGAACAGTGAGCACACAGCATAGAACAGCGAACACAGTATAGAACAGTGAGCACACAGTATAGAACAGTGAGCACACAGCATAGAGCAGCGAACACAGTATAGAACAGTGAGCACACAGTGCAGAACAGTGAGCACACAGCATAGAGCAGCGAACACAGTGTAGAACAGTGAGCACACAGTGTAGAACAGTGAGCACACAGCATAGAACAGCGAACACAGTATAGAACAGTGAGCACACAGTATAGAACAGTGAGCACACAGCATAGAGCAGCGAACACAGTATAGAACAGTGAGCACACAGTGTAGAACAGTGAGCACACAGCATAGAGCAGCGAACACAGTATGGAACAGTGAGCACACAGTATAGAACAGTGAGCACAGTATAGAACAGTGAGCACACAGTGTAGAACAGTGAGCACACAGCATAGAGCAGCGAACACAGTATAGAACAGTGAGCACACAGTATAGAACAGTGAGCACACAGCATAGAGCAGCGAACACAGTATAGAACAGTGAGCACACAGTGTAGAACAGTGAGCACACAGCATAGAGCAGCGAACACAGTATAGAACAGTGAGCACACAGTATAGAACAGTGAGCACACAGTGTAGAACAGTGAGCACACAGCATAGAGCAGCGAACACAGTATAGAACAGTGAGCACACAGTATAGAACAGTGAGCACACAGTGTAGAACAGTGAGCACACAGCATAGAACAGCGAACACAGTATAGAACAGTGAGCACACAGTATAGAACAGTGAGCACACAGCATAGAGCAGCGAACACAGTATAGAACAGTGAGCACACAGTGCAGAACAGTGAGCACACAGCATAGAGCAGCGAACACAGTGTAGAACAGTGAGCACACAGTGTAGAACAGTGAGCACACAGCATAGAACAGCGAACACAGTATAGAACAGTGAGCACACAGTATAGAACAGTGAGCACACAGCATAGAGCAGCGAACACAGTATAGAACAGTGAGCACACAGTGTAGAACAGTGAGCACACAGCATAGAGCAGCGAACACAGTATGGAACAGTGAGCACACAGTATAGAACAGTGAGCACAGTATAGAACAGTGAGCACACAGTGTAGAACAGTGAGCACACAGCATAGAGCAGCGAACACAGTATAGAACAGTGAGCACACAGTATAGAACAGTGAGCACACAGCATAGAGCAGCGAACACAGTATAGAACAGTGAGCACACAGTGTAGAACAGTGAGCACACAGTGTAGAACAGTGAGCACAGTATAGAACAGTGAGCACACAGTGTAGAACAGTGAGCACACAGCATAGAGCAGCGAACACAGTATAGAACAGTGAGCACACAGTATAGAACAGTGAGCACACAGCATAGAGCAGCGAACACAGTATAGAACAGTGAGCACACAGTGTAGAACAGTGAGCACACAGCATAGAGCAGCGAACACAGTATAGAACAGTGAGCACACAGTATAGAACAGTGAGCACACAGTGTAGAACAGTGAGCACACAGCATAGAGCAGCGACCACAGTATAGAACAGTGAGCACACAGTATAGAACAGTGAGCACACAGTGTAGAACAGTGAGCACACAGCATAGAACAGCGAACACAGTATAGAACAGTGAGCACACAGTATAGAACAGTGAGCACACAGCATAGAGCAGCGAACACAGTATAGAACAGTGAGCACACAGTGCAGAACAGTGAGCACACAGTATAGAGCAGCGAACACAGTATTGAACAGTGAGCACACAGCATAGAACAGCGAACACAGTATAGAACAGTGAGCACACAGTATAGAACAGTGAGCACACAGCATAGAGCAGCGAACACAGTATAGAACAGTGAGCACACAGTGTAGAACAGTGAGCACACAGCATAGAGCAGCGAACACAGTATGGAACAGTGAGCACACAGTATAGAACAGTGAGCACACAGCATAGAGCAGCGAACACAGTATAGAACAGTGAGCACACAGTGTAGAACAGTGAGCACACAGTATAGAGCAGCGAACACAGTATAGAACAGTGAGCACACAGTGCAGAACAGTGAGCACACAGTATAGAGCAGCGAACACAGTATAGAACAGTGAGCACACAGCATAGAACAGTGAGCACAGTATAGAACAGTGAGCCCACAGTATAAAACAGTGAGCACACAGTGTTGAACAGTGAGTACACAGTATAGAAGATAGAGCACACAGTATAGAACAGCAAAAACAGTATAGAACAGTGAGCACACTGTATAGAACAGTGAGCACACAGTGTAGAACAGTGAGCACACAGCATAGAGCAGCGAACACAGTGTAGAACAGTGAGCACACTGTATAGAGCAGCGAACACAGTATAGAACAGTGAGCACACAGTATAGAACACTGAGCACACAGTATAGAACAGTGAGCACACTGTATAGAGCAGCGAACACAGTATAGAACAGTGAGCACACAGTATAGAACACTGAGCACACAGTATAGAACAGTGAACACAGCATAGAAGAGAGAGCACACAGTATAGAACAGCAAAAACAGTATAGAACAGTGAGCACACAGTATAGAACAGTGAGCACACAGCATAGAGCAGCGAACACAGTATAGAACAGTGAGCACAGAGTATAGAACAGTGAGCACACAGTGTAGAACAGTGAACACAGCATAGAAGAGAGAGCACACAGTATAGAACAGCAAAAACAGTATAGAACAGTGAGCACACAGTATAGAACAGTGAGCACACAGTGTAGAACAGTGAGCACACAGCATAGAGCAGCGAACACAGTATAGAACAGTGAGCACACAGTATAGAACAGTGAGCACACAGTGTAGAACAGTGAGCACACAGCATAGAGCAGCGAACACAGGATAGAACAGTGAGCACACAGTATAGAACAGTGAGCACACAGTGTAGAACAGTGAGCACACAGCATAGAGCAGCGAACACAGTATAGAACAGTGAGCACACAGTATAGAACAGTGAGCACACAGTGCAGAACAGTGAGCACACAGCATAGAGCAGCGAACACAGTATAGAACAGTGAGCACACAGTGTAGAACAGTGAGCACACAGCATAGAGCAGCGAACACAGTATAGAACAGTGAGCACAGAGTATAGAACAGTGAGCACACAGTATAGAGCAGCGAACACAGTGTAGAACAGTGAGCACACAGCATAGAGCAGCGAACACAGTATAGAACAGTGAGCACACAGCATAGAGCAGCGAACACAGTATAGAACAGTGAGCACAGAGTATAGAACAGTGAGCACACAGTGCAGAACAGTGAGCACACAGTATAGAGCAGCGAACACAGTATAGAACAGTGAGCAGACAACATAGAACAGTGAGCACACAGTATAGAACAGTGAGCAGACAGTATAGAACAGTGAGCACACAGTGGAGAACAGTGAGCACACAGTATAGAACAGTGAGCACACAGTGTAGAACAGTGAGCACACAGTATAGAGCAGCGAACACAGTATAGAACAGTGAGCACACAGTATAGAACAGTGAGCACACAGTATAGAACAGTGAACACAGCATAGAAGAGAGAGCACACAGTATAGAACAGCAAAAACAGTATAGAACAGTGAGCACACAGTGTAGAACAGTGAGCACACAGCATAGAGCAGCGAGCACAGGATAGAACAGTGAGCACAGAGTATAGAACAGTGAGCACACAGTGTAGAACAGTGAGCACACAGCATAGAGCAGCGAACACAGTATAGAACAGTGAGCACACAGTATAGAACAGTGAGCACACAGTGCAGAACAGTGAGCACACAGCATAGAGCAGCGAACACAGTATAGAACAGTGAGCACACAGTGTAGAACAGTGAGCACACAGCATAGAGCAGCGAACACAGTATAGAACAGTGAGCACACAGTGTAGAACAGTGAGCACACAGCATAGAGCAGCGAACACAGTGTAGAACAGTGAGCACACAGTGTAGAACAGTGAGCACACAGCATAGAGCAGCGAACACAGTATAGAACAGTGAGCACACAGTGTAGAACAGTGAGCACACAGTGTAGAACAGTGAGCACACAGCATAGAGCAGCGAACACAGTGTAGAACAGTGAGCACACAGTGTAGAACAGTGAGCACACAGCATAGAGCAGCGAACACAGTATAGAACAGTGAGCACACAGTGTAGAACAGTGAGCACACAGCATAGAGCAGCGAACACAGTATAGAACAGTGAGCACACAGTATAGAACAGTGAGCACACAGTGTAGAACAGTGAGCACACAGCATAGAGCAGCGAACACAGTATAGAACAGTGAGCACACAGTATAGAACAGTGAGCACACAGTGCAGAACAGTGAGCACACAGCATAGAGCAGCGAACACAGTATAGAACAGTGAGCACACAGTATAGAACAGTGAGCATACAGTGCAGAACAGTGAGCACACAGCATAGAGCAGCGAACACAGTATAGAACAGTGAGCACACAGTATAGAACAGTGAGCACACAGCATAGAGCAGCAAACACAGTATAGAACTTTGAGCACACAGTATAGAACAGTGAGCACACAGTGCAGAACAGTGAGCACACAGCATAGAGCAGCGAACACAGTATAGAACAGTGAGCACACAGTGTAGAACAGTGAGCACACAGTATAGAAGATAGAGCACACAGTATAGAAGATAGAGCACACAGTATAGAACAGTGAGAACACAGGATAGAACAGTGAGCACACAGTATAGAGCAGCGAACACAGTATAGAACAGTGAGCACACAGTGTAGAACAGTGAGCACACAGTATAGAAGATAGAATACACACAGTATAGAACAGTGAGCACACAGTATAGAACAGTGAGCACACAGTGCAGAACAGCGAGCACAGTATAGAACAGTGAGCACAGTATAGAACAGTGAGCACACAGTGTAGAACAGTGAGCACACAGCATAGAGCAGCGAACACAGTATAGAACAGTGAGCACACAGTGTAGAACAGTGAGCACACAGCATAGAGCAGCGAACACAGTATAGAACAGTGAGCACAGTGTAGAACAGTGAGCACACAGCATAGAACAGTGAGCACACAGTGCAGAACAGTGAGCACACAGTATAGAGCAGCGAACACAGTATAGAACAGTGAGCACACAGTATAGAACAGTGAGCACACAGTATAGAAGATAGAGCACACAGTATAGAAGATAGAGCACACAGTATAAAACAGTGAGAACACAGTATAGAACAGTGAGCACACAGTATAGAGCAGCGAACACAGTATAGAACAGTGAGCACACAGTGTAGAACAGTGAGCACACAGTGTAGAACAGTGAGCACACAGTGTAGAAGATAGAGCACACAGTATAGAACAGTGAGCACACAGTAAAGAACAGTGAGCACACAGTAAAGAACAGTGAGCACACAGTGCAGAACAGTGAGCACACAGTGCAGAACAGCGAGCACAGTATAGAACAGTGAGCACAGTATAGAACAGTGAGCACACAGTGTAGAACAGTGAGCACACAGCATAGAGCAGCGAACACAGTATAGAACAGTGAGCACACAGTGTAGAACAGTGAGCACACAGCATAGAGCAGCGAACACAGTATAGAACAGTGAGCACAGTGTAGAACAGTGAGCACACAGCATAGAACAGTGAGCACACAGTGCAGAACAGTGAGCACACAGTATAGAGCAGCGAACACAGTATAGAACAGTGAGCACACAGTATAGAACAGTGAGCACACAGTGCAGAACAGTGAGCACACAGTATAGAGCAGCGAACACAGTATAGAACAGTGAGCACACAGTATAGAACAGTGAGCACACAGTATAGAACAGTGAGCACACAGCATAGAGCAGCGAACACATTATAGAACAGTGAGCACACAGTATAGAACAGTGAGCACACAGTGTAGAACAGTGAGCACACAGTATAGAGCAGCGAACACAGTATAGAACAGTGAGCACACAGTATAGAACAGTGAGCACACAGTATAGAACAGTGAACACAGCATAGAAGAGAGAGCACACAGTATAGAACAGCAAAAACAGTATAGAACAGTGAGCACACAGCATAGAGCAGCGAACACAGTATAGAACAGTGAGCACAGAGTATAGAACAGTGAGCACACAGTGTAGAGCAGCGAACACAGTATAGAACAGTGAGCACACAGTATAGAACAGTGCGCACACAGTGCAGAACAGTGAGCACACAGTATAGAGCAGCGAACACAGTATAGAACAGTGAGCACACAGTATAGAACAGTGAGCACACAGTATAGAACAGTGAGCACACAGCATAGAGCAGCGAACACAGTATAGAACAGTGAGCACACAGTATAGAACAGTGAGCACACAGTGTAGAACAGTGAGCACACAGTATAGAGCAGCGAACACAGTATAGAACAGTGAGCACACAGTATAGAACAGTGAACACAGCATAGAAGGGAGAGCACACAGTATAGAACAGCAAAAACAGTATAGAACAGTGAGCACACAGTGTAGAACAGTGAGCACACAGCATAGAGCAGCGAACACAGTATAGAACAGTGAGCACAGAGTATAGAACAGTGAGCACACAGTATAGAACAGTGAACACAGCATAGAAGAGAGAGCACACAGTATAGAACAGCAAAAACAGTATAGAACAGTGAGCACACAGTGTAGAACAGTGAGCACACAGTATAGAACAGTGAGCACACAGTGTAGAACAGTGAGCACACAGTATAGAACAGTGAGCACACAGTGTAGAACAGTGAGCACACAGCATAGAACAGCGAACACAGTATAGAACAGTGAGCACACAGTATAGAACAGTGAGCACACAGCATAGAGCAGCGAACACAGTATAGAACAGTGAGCACACAGTATAGAACAGTGAGCACACAGCATAGAGCAGCGAACACAGTATAGAACAGTGAGCACACAGTATAGAACAGTGAGCACACAGTGCAGAACAGTGAGCACACAGCATAGAGCAGCGAACACAGTATAGAACAGTGAGCACACAGTATAGAACAGTGAGCACACAGCATAGAGCAGCGAACACAGTATAGAACAGTGAGCACACAGTATAGAACAGTGAGCACACAGTGTAGAACAGTGAGCACACAGTATAGAGCAGCGAACACAGTATAGAACAGTGAGCACACAGTATAGAACAGTGAGCACACAGTGTAGAACAGTGAGCACACAGCATAGAGCAGCGAACACAGTATAGAATAGTGAGCACACAGTATAGAACAGTGAGCACACAGCATAGAACAGTGAGCACACAGCACAGAGCAGCGAACACAGTATAGAACAGTGAGCACACAGTGTAGAACAGTGAGCACACAGCATAGAGCAGCGAACACAGTATAGAACAGTGAGCACACAGCATAGAGCAGCGAACACAGTATAGAACAGTGAGCACACAGTATAGAACAGTGAGCACACAGTGTAGAACAGTGAGCACACAGCATAGAGCAGCGAACACACAGTATAGAACAGTGAGCACACAGTCTAGAACAGTGAGCACACAGCATAGAGCAGCGAACACAGTATAGAACAGTGAGCACACAGTATAGAACAGTGAGCACACAGTGTAGAACAGTGAGCACACAGCATAGAGCAGCGAACACAGTATAGAACAGTGAGCACACAGTATAGAACAGTGAGCACACAGTGCAGAACATTGAGCACACAGCATAGAGCAGCGAACACAGTATAGAACAGTGAGCACACAGTATAGAACAGTGAGCACACAGTATAGAACAGTGAGCACACAGTGTAGAACAGTGAGCACACAGCATAGAGCAGCAAACACAGTATAGAACAGTGAGCACAGTGTAGAACAGTGAGCACACAGCATAGAGCAGCGAACACAGTATAGAACAGTGAGCACACAGTATAGAACAGTGAGCACACAGTGCAGAACAGTGAGCACACAGTATAGAGCAGCGAACACAGTATAGAACAGTGAGCACACAGTATAGAACAGTGAGCACACAGTGTAGAACAGTGAGCACAGTATAGAACAGTGAACACAGCATAGAAGAGAGAGCACACAGTATAGAACAGCAAAAACAGTATAGAACAGTGAGCACACAGTGTAGAACAGTGAGCACACAGCATAGAGCAGCGAACACAGTATAGAACAGTGAGCACACAGTGTAGAACAGTGAGCACACAGTATGGAACAGTGAGCACAGAGTATAGAACAGTGAGCACACAGTATAGAACAGTGAACACAGCATAGAAGAGAGAGCACACAGTATAGAACAGCAAAAACAGTATAGAACAGTGAGCACACAGTATAGAACAGTGAGCACACAGTGTAGAACAGTGAGCACACAGCATAGAGCAGCGAACACAGTATAGAACAGTGAGCACACAGTATTGAACAGTGAGCACACAGTATAGAACAGTGAGCACACAGCATAGAGCAGCGAACACAGTGTAGAACAGTGAGCACACAGTATAGAACAGTGAGCACACAGTATAGAACAGTGAACACACAGTGTAGAACTGTGAGCACACAGTGTAGAACAGTGAGCACACAGTATAGAACAGTGAGCACACAGTGTAGAACAGTGAGCACACAGTATAGAACAGTGAGCACACAGTGTAGAACAGTGAGCACACAGTATAGAACAGTGAACACTCAGTATGGAAGAGCGAGCAGACAGTATATAACGGTGAACACAGTACAGAACAGTTAGCACACAGCATTGAACTGTGAGCACACAGTGTATAACAGTGAACATAGTATAGAACCGTGTGCACTGTATAGAACAGTGAACACTCAGTATAGAACAGCGAGCGCACAGTATTGAACAATGATCACACAGTATAGAACAGCGAACACAGTATAGAACAGTGAGCACACAGTATAGAACCGTGAAAACCGTATAGAACAGCAAGTGCACAGTATAGAACTATGAGCGCACAGTATTGAACAGTGAGCACACAGTATAGAACTGTGAACACTCAATATGGAACAGAACACACAGTATATAACAGTGAGCACACAGTATAGAACAGTGAACACCGTATATAACAGTGAGAACACAGTATAGAACAGTGAGCACACAGCATAGAAGAGTGAACACAGTATAGAAGAGTGACCACACAGTATAGAACAGCGAAAA
>NW_028270186.1:17935532-17938032 GCF_037043375.1 Chiloscyllium plagiosum | reverse complement strand
TGTGTTGAGTGTGAGGGAGTGTGTGAGTGTGAGAGAGGGAGAGTGTGTGTGAGGGGGAGTGTGTGAGTGTGTGTGTGTGTGTGTGAGGGAGTGTGTGAGTGTGTGCGTGTGCATGAGGGAATGTGTGTGTGTGTGTGAGAGAGTGTGTGAGTGTTCATGAGGGAGTGTGTGAGGGAGTGTGTGTGTGTGAGGGAGAGAGTGTGTGTGTGTGTGAGGGAGTGTGTGAGTGTGTGAGGGAGTGTGTGTGTGTGTGTGAGGGTGTGTGTGAGTGTGAGAGGGAGAGTGTGTGTGTGAGAGGGAGTGTTGTGAGTGTGTGTGTGTGTGTGAGGGAGTGTGTGAGTGTGAGAGAGGGAGAGTGTGTGTGTTTGAGAGGGAGTGTGTGAGTGTGAGGGAGTGTGTGAGTGTGAGAGAGGGAGAGTGTGTGTGTGTGAGAGGGAGTGTGTGAGTGTGTGTGTGTGTGTGAGGGAGTGTGTGAGTGTGTGCGTGTGCGTGAGGGAATGTGTGTGTGTGAGGGAGTGTGTGAGTGTGAGAGAGGGAGAGTGCGTGTGTGTGAGAGGGAGTGTGTGAGTGTGAGGGTGTGTGTGAGTGTGAGAGGGAGAGTGTGTGTGTGAGAGGGAATGTGTGAGTGTGTGTGTGTGTGTGAGGGAGTGTGTGAGTGTGAGAGAGGGAGAGTGTGTGTGTGAGAGGGAGTGTGTGTGTGTGTGAGGGAGTGTGTGAGTGTGTGCGTGTGCGTGAGGGAATGTGTGTGTGTGAGGGAGTGTGTGAGGGAATGTGTGAGTGTGTGAGGGAGTGTGTGTGTGTGAGAGGGAGTGTGTGCATGTGTGAGGGAGTGTTTGTGTGTGTGAGGGAGTGTGTGTGTGAGAGGGAGTGTGTGAGTGTGAGAGAGGGAGGGTGTGTGCGTGTGTGAGGGAGTGTGTGTGTGAGAGGGAATGTGTGAGTGTGTGTGAGGGAATGTGTGTGTGAGAGGGAGTGTGTGTGTGAGAGGGAGTGTGTGAGTGTGAGAGAGGGAGAGTGTGATGTGTGTGAGGGAGTGTGTGTGTGAGAGGGTGTGTGTGAGTGTGTGTGAGGGAGTGTGTGTGTGAGAGGGAGTGTGTGTGAGGGAGTGTGTGTGTGAGAGGGAGTGTGTGAGTGTGAGAGAGGGAGGGTGTGTGCGTGTGTGAGGGAGTGTGTGTGTGAGAGGGAATGTGTGAGTGTGTGTGAGGGAATGTGTGTGTGAGAGGGAGTGTGTGAGTGTGTGTGAGGGAGTGTGTGTGTGAGAGGGAGTGTGTGAGTGTGAGAGAGGGAGAGTGTGTGTGTGTGAGAGGGAGTGTGTGATGTGTGTGAGGGAGTGTGTGTGTGAGAGGGAGTGTGTGAGTGTGTGTGAGGGAGTGTGTGTGTGAGAGGGAGTGTGTGTGAGGGAGTGTGTGTGTGAGAGGGAGTGTGTGAGTGTGTGTGAGGGAGTGTGTTTGTGAGAGGGAGTATGTGCGTGAGTGTGTGTGTGTGTGAGGGAGTGTGTGTGTGAGAGGGAGTGTGTGAGTGTGTGTGAGGGAGTGTGTGTGTGAGAGGGAGTGTGTGTGTGTGAGAGGGAGTGTGTGAGTGTGTGTGTGTGAGGGAGTGTGTGAGTGTGAGAGAGGGAGAGTGTGTGTGTGAGAGGGAGTGTGTGAGTGTGTGTGTGTGTGAATGAGTGTGTGAGTGTGTGCGTCTGCGTGAGGGAATGTGTGTGTGAGAGGGAGTGTGTGAGTGTGTGTGAGGGAGTGTGTGTGTGAGAGGGAGTGTGTGAGTGTGAGAGAGGGGAGGGTGTGTGCGTGTGTGAGGGAGTGTGTGTGTGAGAGGGAATGTGTGTGTGAGAGGGAGTGTGTGAGTGTGTGTGAGGGAGTGTGTGTGAGAGGGAGTGTGTGAGTGTGAGAGAGGGAGAGTGTGTGTGTGTGAGAGGGAGTGTGTGATGTGTGTGAGGGAGTGTGTGTGTGAGAGGGAGTGTGTGAGTGTGTGTGAGGGAGTGTGTGTGTGAGAGGGAGTGTGTGTGTGTGAGAGGGAGTGTGTGATGTGTGTGAGGGAGTGTGTGTGTGAGAGGGAGTGTGTGAGTGTGAGAGAGGGAGGGTGTGTGCGTGTGTGAGGGAGTGTGTGTGTGAGAGGGAATGTGTGTGTGAGAGGGAGTGTGTGAGTGTGTGTGAGGGAGTGTGTGTGTGAGAGGGAGTGTGTGAGTGTGAGAGAGGGAGGGTGTGTGCGTGTGTGAGGGAGTGTGTGTGTGAGAGGGAATGTGTGTGTGAGAGGGAGTGTGAGTGTGTGTGAGGGAGTGTGTGTGAGAGGGAGTGTGTGAGTGTGAGAGAGGGAGAGTGTGTGTGTGTGAGAGGGAGTGTGTGATGTGTGTGAGGGAGTGTGTGTGTGAGAGGGAGTGTGTGAGTGTGTGTGAGGGAGTGTGTGTGTGAGAGGGAGTGTGTGTGTGTGAGAGGGAGTGTGTGATGTGTGTGAGGGAGTGTGTGTGTGAGAGGGAGTGTGTGAGTGTGAGAGGGAGGGTGTGTGC
>NW_028270186.1:17920028-17935032 GCF_037043375.1 Chiloscyllium plagiosum | reverse complement strand
TCAGTGTGTGGGGTGTGTGTGTGTGTCAGTGTGTGGGCGTGAGTGTCTCTCTGTGTCAGTGTGTGGGGTGTGTGTGTGTGTCAGTGTGTGGGCGTGAGTGTCTCTCTGTGTCAGTGTGTGCAGTGTATGTGTGAGTGTCTTTCTGTGTCAGGGTGTGGGTGTGTGTCTCTCTGTGTCAGTGTGTGGGGGGTGGTGTGTATGTGAGTGTCTCTCTGTGTCAGTGTGCGCGGTGTGTGTATGTCAGTGGCTCTGCGTGCCAGTGCGTGTGCGGGATGTGTAAGTGTGGGGTGTGTATGTGAGTGGCTCTGTGTGTCAGTGCGTGTATGGGACGTGTAAGTGTGGGGTGTGTATGTGAGTGGCTCTGTGTGTCAGTGCGTGTGTGGGATGTGTATGTGTGGGGAGTGCATTTGAATGGCTCTGTGTGTCTGTGTAAGTGTGGGGTGTGTATGTGAGTGGCTCTGTGTGTCAGTGCGTTTGCAGGATGTGTAAGTGTGGGGAGTGTATGTGAGTGGCTCTGTGTGTCAGTGCGTGTGTGGGATGTGTAAGTGTGGGGTGTGTATGTGAGTGGCTCTGTGTGTCAGTGCGTGTGCGGGATGTGTAAGTGTGGGGTGTGTATGTGAGTGGCTCTGTGTGTCAGTGCGTGTGTGGGACGTGTAAGTGTGGGGAGTGTATGTGAGTGGCTCTGTGTGTCAGTGTGTGTGTGGGACGTGAAACTGTGGGGTGTGTATGTGAGTGGCTCTGTGTGTCAGTGCATGTGTGGGGTGTGTATGTGAGTGGATCTGTGTGTCAGTGTGTGTGCGTGATGTGTAAGTGTGGGGAGTGTATGTGAGTGGCTCTGTGTGTCAGTGTGTGTGCGTGATGTGTAAGTGTGGGGAGTGTATGTGAGTGGCTCTGTGTGTCAGTGCGTGTGTGGGACGTGAAACTGTGGGGTGTGTATGTGAGTGGCTCTGTGTGTCAGTGCGTGTGTGGGATGTGTAAGTGTGGGGAGTGTATGCGAGTGGCTCTGTGTGTCAGTGCATGTGTGGGATGTGTAAGTGTGGGGTGTGTATGCGAGTGGCTCTGTGTGTCAGTGCATGTGTGGGACGTGTAGGTGTGGGGTGTGTATGTGAGTGGCTCTGTGTGTCAGTGCGTGTGTGGGGTGTGTATGTGAGTGGCTCTGTGTGTCAGTGCGTATGTGAGTGGCTCTGTGTGTCAGTGCGTATGTGAGTGGCTCTGAGTGTCTGTGAGTGTGTGGGATGTGTAAGTGTGGGGTGTGTATATGAGTGGCTCTGTGTGTCAGTGCATGTGTGGGATGTGTAAGTGTGGGGTGTGTCTATGAGTGGCTCTGTGTCAGTGTGTGTGTGGGGTGTGTATGTGAGTGGCTCTGTGTGTCAGTGCGTGTGTGGGACGTGTAAGTGTGGGGTGTGTCTATGAGTGGCTCTGTGTGTCAGTGCGTGTGTGGGGTGTGTATGTGAGTGGCTCTGTGTGTCAGTGCGTGTGTGGGACGTGTAAGTGTGGGGTGTGTCTATGAGTGGCTCTGTGTGTCAGTGCGTGTGTGGGGTGTGTATGTGAGTGGCTCTGTGTGTCAGTGCATGTGTGGGATGTGTAAGTGTGGGGTGTGTATGTGAGTGGCTCTGTGTGTCAGTGCGTGTGTGGGATGTGAGTGGCTCTGTGTGTCAGTGCATGTGTGGGATGTGTAAGTGTGGGGTGTGTATGTGAGTGGCTCTGTGTGTCAGTGCGTGTGTGGGATGTGTAAGTGTGGGGTGTGTGTGTGAGTGGCTCTGTGTGTCAGTGCGTGTATGGGACGTGTAAGTGTGGAGGGTGTATGTGAGTGGCTCTGTGTGTCAGTGCGTGTATGGGACGTGTATGTGTGGAGGGTGTATGTGAGTGGCTCTGTGTGTCAGTTGGTGTGTGGAATGTGTAAGTGTGGGGTGTGTGTGTGAGTGGCTCTGTGTGTCAGTGCGTGTATGGGACGTGTATGTGTGGAGGGTGTATGTGAGTGGCTCTGTGTGTCAGTGCGTGTGTGGAATGTGTAAGTGTGGGGAGTGTATGTGAGTGGCTCTGTGTGTCAGTGCGTGTATGGGACGTGTATGTGTGGAGGGTGTATGTGAGTGGCTCTGTGTGTCAGTTGGTGTGTGGAATGTGTAAGTGTGGGGTGTGTGTGTGAGTGGCTCTGTGTGTCAGTGCGTGTATGGGACGTGTATGTGTGGAGGGTGTATGTGAGTGGCTCTGTGTGTCAGTTGGTGTGTGGAATGTGTAAGTGTGGGGAGTGTATGTGAGTGGCTCTGTGTGTCAGTGCGTGTGTGAGACGTGTAAGTGTGGGGTGTGTATGTGAGTGGCTCTGTGTGTCAGTGTGTGTGTGAGACGTGTAAGTGTGGGGTGTGTATGTGAGTGGCTCTGTGTGTCAGTGTGTGTGTGGGACGTGTAAGTGTGGGGTGTGTATGTCAGTGGCTCTGTGTGTCAGTGTGTGTGTGAGACGTGTAAGTGTGGGGTGTGTATGTGAGTGGCTCTGTGTGTCAGTGTGTGTGTGGGACGTGTAAGTGTGGGGTGTGTATGTGAGTGGCTCTGTGTGTCAGTGCGTGTGTGGGATGTGTAAGTGTGGGGTGTGTATGTGAGTGGCTCTGTGTGTCAGTGCATGTGTGGGATGTGTAAGTGTGGGGTGTGTATGTGAGTGGCTCTGTGTGTCAGTGTGTGTGTGGGATGTGTAAGTGTGGGGTGTGTATGTGAGTGGCTCTGTGTGTCAGTGTGTGTGTGGGATGTGTAAGTGTGGGGTGTGTATGTGAGTGGCTCTGTGTGTCAGTGCGTGTGTGGGATGTGTAAGTGTGGGGTGTGTATGTGAGTGGCTCTGTGTGTCAGTGCGTGTATGGGACGTGTAAGTGTGGGGAGTGGATGTGAGTGGCTCTGTGTGTCAGTGCGTGTGTGGAATGTGTAAGTGTGGGGAGTGTATGTGAGTGGCTCTGTGTGTCAGTGAGTGTGTGGGATGTGAGTGGCTCTGTGTGTCAGTGCGTGTGTGGGATGTGTAACTGTGGGGTGTGTATGTGAGTGGCTCTGTGTGTCAGTGTGTGTGTGGGATGTGAGTGGCTCTGTGTGTCAGTGAGTGTGTGGGATGTGAGTGGCTCTGTGTGTCAGTGCGTGTGTGGGATGTGAGTGGCTCTGTGTGTCAGTGCGTGTGTGGGATGTGTAACTGTGGGGTGTGTATGTGAGTGGCTCTGTGTGTCAGTGTGTGTGTGGGATGTGAGTGGCTCTGTGTGTCAGTGAGTGTGTGGGATGTGAGTGGCTCTGTGTGTCTGTGCGTGTGTGGGATGTGAGTGGCTCTGTGTGTCAGTGCGTGTGTGGGATGTGAGTGGCTCTGTGTGTCAGTGTGTGTGTGGGATGTGAGTGGCTCTATGTGTCTGTGCGTGTGTGGGATGTGAGTGGCTCTGTGTGTCAGTGTGTGTGTGGGATGTGAGTGGCTCTGTGTGTCAGTGAGTGTGTGGGATGTGAGTGGCTCTGTGTGTCAGTGTCTGTGTGTGGGATGTGAGTGGCTCTGTGTGTCAGTGCGTGTGTGGGATGTGAGTGGCTCTGTGTGTCAGTGAGTGTGTGGGATGTGAGTGGCTCTGTGTGTCAGTGTCTGTGTGTGGAAAGTGGGCCAGGCCACATTTGAAACCCCACTCCAAGGCCACACGGCCGGAGATTCTGGGCCGGTGTTGTGCTGCAGTAGCTCGCTCTCACCTCCAGATGTCAGTCACTCCCCGCCTCGAGTCACAGACATAGCCCTTCCCCAGTCAGTAACCGAGCAGCTGATCTGATCGCTCCATTTTCCCGAATAACCTTTAACCCCCAAGCCCTGGCTAAAGAAACCCACAAACCTCTGTCTGAAAACTTCACAGACTCTGCTCCCTCCACCTCCTCGGGGACACATTCGCCAAGATCCTGTGGGAGAAAAGATTTCTCACCTCTCTGTCCAATATGGACACCCCTTCATGTGGAAATGGTGACGCCTCGTTCTCAATGGTCCCACAACTGGGAACACCTTCTCCATATTCCCAGATTGTACTGTCTTAGGCTCCCCACGATGAAATCTGATTAACCCATTACCTCCTCTACACTGTCTCCCCATCAAACACTCCCAGGGCAGGGACAGCATAGGGTTAGATACAGAGTAAAGCTCCCTCTACACTGTCCCCCCCATCAAACACTCCCAGGGCAGGGACAGCACGGGGTTAGATACAGAGTAAAGCTCCCTCTACACTGTCCCCCCCATCAAACACTCCCAGGACAGGGACAGCACAGGGTTAGATACAGAGTAAAGCTCTCTCTACACTGTCCCCCATCAAACACTCCCAGGACAGGGACAGCACAGGGTTAGATACAGAGTAAAGCTCTCTCTACACTGTCCCCCATCAAACAGACCCAGGACAGGCACAGCACGGCATTAGATACAGAGTAAAGCTCTCTCTACACTGTCCCCCATCAAACACTCCCAGGACAGGGACGGCACAGGGTTAGATACAGAGTAAAGCTCTCTCTACACTGTCCCCCATCAAACAGTCCCAGGACAAGGATAGCATGGGGTTAGATACAGAGTAAAGCTCTCTCTACACTGTCCCCCCAAACACCCCAAGGACAGGGACAGCACAGGGTTAGATACAGAGTAAAGCTCTCTCTACACTGTCCCCCATTAAACACTCCCAGGACAGGGACAGCACGGGGTTAGATACAGAGTAAAGCTCTCTCTACACTGTCCCCCCATCAAACACTCCCAGGACAGGGACAGCATGGGGTTAGATACAGAGTAAAGCTCTCTCTACACTGTCCCCCCATCAAACACTCCCAGGACAGGGACAGCACGGGGTTAGATACAGAGTAAAGCTCTCTCTACACTGTCCCCCCATCAAACACTCCCAGGACAGGGACAGCACGGGGTTAGATACAGAGTAAAGCTCCCTCTACACTGTCCCCCCATCAAACACTCCCAGGACAGGGACAGCATGGGGTTAGATACAGAGTAAAGCTCTCTCTACACTGTCCCCCCATCAAACACTCCCAGGACAGGGACAGTACAGGGTTAGATACAGAGTAAAGCTCTCTCTACACTGTCCCCCATCAAACACTCCCTGGACAGGGACAGCATGGGGTTAGATACAGAGTAAAGCTCTCTCTACACTGTCCCTCATCAATCACTCCCAGGACAGGGACAGCACGGCATTAGATACAGAGTAAAGCTCTCTATACACTGTCCCCCATCTAACACTCCCAGGACAGGGACAGCACGGGGTTAGATACAGAGTAAAGCTCTCTCTACACTGTTCCCCATCAAACACTCCCAGGACAGGGACAGTACGGGATTAGATACAGAGTAAAGCTCTCTCTACACTGTCCCCCATCAAACACTCCCAGGACAGGGACAGCACAGGGTTAGATACAGAGTAAAGCTCTCTCTACACTGTCCCTCATCAATCACTCCCAGGACAGGGACAGCACGGCATTAGATACAGAGTAAAGCTCTCTATACACTGTCCCCCATCTAACACTCCCAGGACAGGGACAGCACGGGGTTAGATACAGAGTAAAGCTCTCTCTACACTGTTCCCCATCAAACACTCCCAGGACAGGGACAGTACGGGATTAGATACAGAGTAAAGCTCTCTCTACACTGTCCCCCATCAAACACTCCCAGGACAGGGACAGCACAGGGTTAGATACAGAGTAAAGCTCTCTCTACACTGTCCCCCATCAAACACTCCTAGGACAGGGACAGCACGGGGTTAGATACAGAGAAAAGCTCCATCTTCCATCTATCACTTTAATCTAACCCTCTGCTGTCCCTGTCCAGGGAGCGTTTGATGGGGGACAGTGTAGCTGGAGCACAGAAACATACCCTTCGGTCCAACCCGTCCATGCCGACCCAGATATCCCAACCCAATCTAGTCCCACCTGCCAGCACCCGGCCCATATCCCTCCAAACCCTTCCTATTCATACACCCATCCAAATGCCTCTTAAATGTTGCAATTGTACCAGCCTCCACCACATCCTCTGGCAGCTCATTCCATACACATACCACCCTCTGTGAAAAAGTTACCCCTTAGGTCTCTTTTATATCTTTTCCCCTCTCACCTTAAACCTATGTCCCTCTAGTTCTGGACTCCTGACCGCAGGGAAAAGACCTTGCCTATTTACCCTATCCATGCCCCCTTAATATTTTATAAACCCCTGTAAGGTCATCCCTCAGTCTCTGACAATTGGGGAAAACAGCCCCAGCCTGTTCAGCCTCTCCCTAATAAACCCTCCAACCCTGGCAACATCCTTGTAAATCTTTTCTGAACCCTCTTGGATTTCACAACATTTTTCAGATCGGAAGGAGATCAGAATTGCACGCATTATTCCAAAAGTGGCCTAACCAATGTCCTGTACAGCCACAACATGACCTCCCAACTCCTTAGATTAGATTAGATTCCCTACAGTGTGGAAACAGGCCATTCGGCCCAACAACTCCACACTGACCCTCCGAAGAGCAACCCACCCAGACCCATTCCCCTACATTTACCCCTTCACCTAACACAATGGGTAATTTAGCATGGCCAATCCACCCTAACCTGCACATCCCTGAGCACTATGGGTAATTTAGCATGGCTAATCCACCCTAACCTGCACATCCCTGAGCACTATGGGTAATTTAGCACGGCCAGTCCACCCTAACCTGCACATCCCTGAGCACTATGGGTAATTTAGCATGGCCAATCCACACTAACCTGCACATCCCTGAGCACTATGGGTAATTTAGCACTGCCAATCCACCCTGACCTGCACATCCCTGAGCACTATGGGTAATTTAGCACGGCCAATCCACCCTAACCTGCACATCCCTGAGCACTATGGGTCAACCACTATATCACCATCGCCCTTCACCGTAGTCGGCAGGACTCGGGTCTGCACAGGGAAACCCCAGTAGACTTCTAGCCCATTCCCTTAACCACTCGGCCACTCCTGTACTCAATTCTCTGACCAATAAAGGAAAGCATACCAAACGCCGCCTTCACTATCCTATCTACCTGCGACTCCACTTTCAAGGAGCTATGAACCTGCACTCCAAGGTCTCTGTTCAGCAACACTCCCCAGGACCTTACCATTAAGTGTATAAGTCCTGCTAAGATTTGCTTTCCCAAAATGCAGCATCTCGCATTTATCTGAATTAAACTCCATCTGCCACTTCTCAGCCCATTGGCCCATCTGGTCCAGATCCTGTTGTAATCTGAGGTAACCCTCTTCGCTGTCCACTACACCTCCAATTCTGCAAACTCCCTAACTATACCTCTTATGTTCACTTCTTCAAAAAAAAACTCAATCAAGTTTGTGAGACATGATTTCCCAAGCACAAAGCCATGTTGACCACCCCTAATCTGTCCTTACCTATCCAAATTCCTGTACATCCTGTCCCTCAGGATTCCCTCCAACAACTTGCCCACCACTGATGTCAGGCTCACCGGTCTATAGTTCCCTGGCTTGTCCTAACCACCCTTCCCAACCTCCAGTCTTCTGGCACCTCACCTATGACTATCAATGATACAAGTATCTTGCAAGAGGCCCAGCAATCACTTCCCGAGCTTCCCACAGAGTTATTGGGAACACACAATTGGGTCTTGGGGACTTATCCGTCTTTTTGAATTATAAGACATTCAGCAACTTCTCTTCTGTAACATGGACAATTTTGAGTGTCTGTGTGTTTGTTTAACTGTTTCTGTATGAGTGTTTGTGTGTATATTTGAGTGTTTGTGTGTGTGTCTGTCTGTGTGTATTTGAGTGTTTCTGTGCGTGTCTGTCTGTTTGTGTATTTGACTGTGTGTATGTGAGTGTTTATCTGTGTGTGTGTGTATTTGAGTGTTTGTCAGTGTGTGTGTGTACTTGAGTTCTGTGTGTATTTGAGTGTTTTTCTGTGTCTGTCTGCATGTGTATTTGAGTGTCTGTGTGAGTGTATTTAAGTGTTTGTCCGTTTGTGTGTGTATTTGAGTGTCTGCGTTTGTGTATTTGTGTTTTTATGTGTGTATTTGAGTGTTTACCTCTATGTGTATTTAAGTGTTGTGTGCGTCTGTGTGTGTGTGTGTATGTGTGTATTTGAGTATTTATCTGTTTATATGTGCGTATTTGAGTGTTTACTTGTGTGTGTGTATATTTGAGTGTCAGTGTGTATGTGTATTTGAGTATTTATCTGTGTGTGTATTTGCGTGTCCGTGTGTGTGTATTTGAGTGTTTAATGTGTGTGTGTGTATATTTGAGTGTCCGCGTGTGTGTATTTGAGTGTTTATCTGTGTGTGTGTGTATTTGAATGTCAGTGTTTGTGTGTGTGTGTCTGTATTTCAGTGTCAGTGTGTGTGTATTTCAGTGTCAGTGTGTGTGCGTATTCGAGTGTTTATCTATGTGTGTGTATTTGAGTGTCTGTGTGAGTATTTGAATGTCTGTATGTGTGTATTTGAATGTCTGTATGTGTGTATTAGAATGTCTGTATGTGTGTATTTGAGTGTTTATCTGTGTGTGTATTTGAGTGTCAGTGTGTGTGTGCGTATTTGAGTGTTTATTTGTGTGTGTGTATTTGAGTGTCTGTGTGTATTTGAGTACTTATCTGTGTGTGTGTATTTGAGTGTCCGTATGTGTATTTGAACGTCCGCGTATGTGTGTATTTGAGTGTCAGTGTGTGTGTGTGCATTTGAGTATTTATCTGTGTGTGTATTTGAGTGTCCGCGTGTGTGTATTTGAGTGTTTATGTGTGTGTATTTGCGTGACCACGTGTGTGTATTTGAGTGTTTATCTGTGTGTGTATTTGAATGTTTGTGTGTGTGTGTATTTGAGTGTCAGTGTGTGTGTGTATTTCAGTGTCAGTGTGTGTGTCTGTGTGTATTTGAGTGCTTGTGTGTGTGTATTTCAGTGTCAGTGTGTGTGTATTTGAGTGTTTATCTATGTGTGTATTTGAGTGTCTGAGAGTGTGTATTTGAGTGTTTATCTGTGTTGTATATTTGAGTGTTTATCTGTGTTGTGTATTTGAGTGTCAGTGTGTGTGTATTTGAGTGTGTATCTGTGTGTGTATTTGAGTCTCTGTGTGTGTGTTTGAGTGTTTATCTGTGTGTGTGTATTTGAGTGTCTGAGAGTGTGTATTTGAGTGTTTATCTGTGTTGTGTATTTGAGTGTCAGTGTGTGTGTGTGTATTTGAGTGTCGGTGTGTGTGTGTGTATTTGAGTGTTTATCTGTGTGTGTATTTGAGTCTGTGTGTGTATATTTGAGTGTTTATCTGTGTGTGTGTATTTGAGTGTCTGTGAGTGTGTATTTGAGTGTTTATCTGTGTGTGTATTTGAGTGTTTATCTGTGTGTATTTGACTCTTGGGTGTGTTTGTATTTGAGTGTTTATCTATGTATGTGTATTTGAGTGTCTGAGTGTATATTTGAATGTCTGTGTGTTTATTTGAATGTCTGTGTGTTGTATTTGCACGTTTATCTGCGTGTGTATTTGAGTGTCAGTGTGTGTGTGTGTATTTGAGTGTTTACTTGTGTGTATGTATTTAAGTGTTTGTCCGTGTGTGTGTATGTGTATTTGAGTGTCTGTGTGTGTATTTGAGTGTCAGTGTGTGTGTGTATTTGAGTGTCTGTGTCTGTGTATTTGAGTGTTTATTTGTGTGTGTATTTGAGTGTTTATCTGTGTGTGTGTATTTGAGTGTTTATCTCTGTGTGTATTTGAGTGTTTGTCTGTGTGTGTATTTGAGTGTCTGTGTGTGTATTTGAGTGTCAGTGTGTGTATTTGAGTGTCAGTGTGTGTATTTGAGTGTTTATCTGTGTGTGAATTTGAGTCTGTGTGTGTGTATTTGAGTGTTTATCTGTGTGTGTGTACTTGAGTGTTTATCTGTGTGTGTATTTGAGTCTGTGTGTGTGTGTATTTGAGTGTTTATCTGTGTGTGTGTGTATTTGAGTGTCTGTGTGTGTGTATTTGAATGTCTGTGTGTGTGTATTTGAATGTCTCTGAGTGTATATTTGAATGTCTGTGTGTTGTATTTGCACGTTTATCTGCGTGTGTATTTGAGTGTCAGTGTGTGTGTGTATTTGAGTGTTTACTTTGTGTGTGTGTGTGTGTGTGTGTGTATTTAAGTGTTTGCCCGTGTGTGTGTATGTGTATTTGAGTGTCTGTGTGTGTATTTGAGTGTCTGTGTGTGTATTTGAGTGTGTGTATGTGTATTTGAGTGTCTGTGTGTGTA
This sequence comes from Chiloscyllium plagiosum, assembly GCF_037043375.1. Taxonomy (NCBI): domain Eukaryota; kingdom Metazoa; phylum Chordata; class Chondrichthyes; order Orectolobiformes; family Hemiscylliidae; genus Chiloscyllium; species Chiloscyllium plagiosum. The sequence goes on along the minus strand of NW_028270186.1, from coordinate 17,924,838 downwards.
TGTGTATTTGAGAGTCTGTGTGTGTATGTGTATTTGAGAGTCTGTGTGTGTATTTGAGTGTCAGTGTGTGTGTATTTGAGTGTTTATCTGTGTGTGTATTTGAGTGTCAGTGTGTGTGTGTATTTGAGTGTCTGTGTGTGTGTGTATTTGAGTGTCTGTGTGTGTGAATTTGAGTGTTTATCTATGTGTGTGTATTTGAGTGTCAGTGTGTGTGTATTTGAGTGTCTGTGTGTGTGTATTTGAGTGTTTATCTGTGTGTGTGTATTTGAGTGTCTGTGTGTGTATTTGAGTGTCAGTGTGTGTGTATTTGAGTGTCAGTGTGTGTGTATTTGAGTGTCAGTGTGTGTGTATTTGAGTGTCAGTGTGTATGTATTTGAGTGTCAGTGTGTGTGTGTATTTGAGTGTTTATCTGTGTGTGTATTTGAGTGTTTATCTGTGTGTGTATTTGAGTGTCAGTGTGTGTGTATTTGAGTGTCTGTGTGTGTGTATTTGAGTGTTTATCTGTGTGTGTGTATTTGAGTGTCTGTGTGTGTATTTGAGTGTCAGTGTGTGTGTATTTGAGTGTCAGTGTGTGTGTATTTGAGTGTCTGTGTGTGTGTATTTGAGTGTTTATCTGTGTGTGTGTATTTGAGTGTCAGTGTGTGTGTATTTGAGTGTCAGTGTGTGTGTATTTGAGTGTCAGTGTGTGTGTATTTGAGTGTCTGTGTGTGTGTATTTGAGTGTTTATCTGTGTGTGTGTATTTGAGTGTCAGTGTGTGTGTATTTGAGTGTCAGTGTGTGTGTATTTGAGTGTCAGTGTGTGTGTATTTGAGTGTCAGTGTGTGTGTATTTGAGTGTCAGTGTGTATGTATTTGAGTGTCAGAGTGTGTGTGTATTTGAGTGTTTATCTATGTGTGTGTATTTGAGTGTCTGTGTGTGTGTATTTGAGTGTTTATCTGTGTGTGTATTTGAGTGTCAGTGTGTGTGTGTATTTGAGTGTTTATCTATGTGTGTGTATTTGAGTGTCTGTGTGTGTGTATTTGAGTGTTTATCTGTGTGTGTGTATTTGAGTGTCAGTGTGTGTGTATTTGAATGTCTGTGTGTATATTTGAATGTCTCTGTGTTCTTTTTGAGTGTTTATTTGTGTGTGTATTTGAGTGTCAGTGTGTGTGTATTTGAGTGTCAGTGTGTATGTATTTGAGTGTCAGAGTGTGTGTGTATTTGAGTGTTTATCTATGTGTGTGTATTTGAGTGTCTGTGTGTGTGTATTTGAGTGTTTATCTGTGTGTGTATTTGAGTGTCAGTGTGTGTGTGTATTTGAGTGTTTATCTATGTGTGTGTATTTGAGTGTCTGTGTGTGTGTATTTGAGTGTTTATCTGTGTGTGTGTATTTGAGTGTCAGTGTGTGTGTATTTGAATGTCTGTGTGTATATTTGAATGTCTCTGTGTTCTTTTTGAGTGTTTATTTGTGTGTGTGTTTGAGTATCAGTGTGTGTGTATATTTGAGTGTTTACTTGTGTGTGTGTGTGTATTTAAGTGTTTATCCGTGATTGTGTATGTGTATTTGAGTGTCTGTGTGTGTATTTGAGTGTCTGTGTGTGTGTATTTGAGTGTTTATCTGTGTGTGTATTTGAGTGTCAGTGTATGTGTGTATTTGAGTGTTTATCTGTGTGTGTATTTGAGTGTCTGTGTGTGTGTATTTGAGTGTTTATCTGTGTGTGTATTTGAGTGTCAGTGTATGTGTGTATTTGAGTGTTTATCTGTGTGTGTATTTGAGTGTCTGTGTGTGTATTTGAGTGTCAGTGTGTGTATATTTGAATGTCAGTGTGTGTGTATTTGAGTGTTTATCTGTGTGTGTATTTGAGTGTCTGTGTGTGTATTTGAGTGTCAATGTGTGTGTATTTGAGTGTTTATCTGTGTGTGTGTATTTGAGTGTTTATCTGTGTGTGTATATTTGAGTGTCTGTGTGTGTGTATTTGAGTGTTTATCTATGTGTGTATTTGAGTCTGTGTGTGTGTATTTGAGTGTTTATCTGTGTGTGTATTTGAGTGTCTGTGTGTATTTGAGTGTTTATCTGTGTGTATTTTAGTGTCAGTGTGTGTATTTGAGTGTTTATCTGTGTGTGTATTTGAGTGTTTATCTATGTGTGTATTTGAGTCTGTGTGTGTGTATTTGAGTGTTTATCTATATGTGTGTAATTGAGTGTCTCTGTGTGTATTTGAATGTCTGTGTGTCTGTGTATTTGAATGTCTGTGTGTGTCTATTTGAATGTGTGTCTGTGTGTGTATTTGAGTGTTTATCTGTGTGTGTATATGAGTGTCAGTGTGTGTGTGTATTTGAGTGTTTACATGTGTGTGTGTATTTGAGTGTCTGTGTGTGTATTTGAGTGTTTATCTGTGTGTGTATTTGAGTGTTTATCTGTGTGTGTATTTGAGTGTTTATCTGTGTGTGTGTATTTGAGTGTTTATCTGTGTGTGTATTTGAGTGTTTATCTGTGTGTGTATTTGAGTGTCAGTGTGTGTGTATTTGAGTGTCAGTGTGTGTGTGTATTTGAGTGTTTATCTGTGTGTGTATATTTGAGTGTCAGTGTGTGTGTGTATTTGAGTGTTTATCTGTGTGTGTATTTGAGTGTTTATCTGTGTGTGTATATTTGAGTGTTTATCTGTGTGTGTATTTGAGTGTTTATCTGTGTGTGTATTTGAGTGTCAGTGTGTGTGTATTTGAGTGTTTATCTGTGTGTGTGTGTGTACTCCAGTGTCACTGTGTGTGCATTTGAGTGTTTATCTGTGTGTGCGTATTTGAGTGTCTGTGTGTGTGTGTATTTGAGTGTCAGTGTGTGTGTGTATTTGAGTGTTTATCTGTGTGTGTGTATTTGAGTGTCAGTGTGTGTGTGTATTTGAGTGTTTATCTGTGTGTGTGTGTGTACTCCAGTGTCACTGTGTGTGTATTTGAGTGTTTATCTGTGTGTGTGTATTTGAGTGTCTGTGTGTGCGTATTTGAGTGTCTGTGTGTGTGTATTTGAGTGTTTATCTGTGTGTGTATATTTGAGTGTCAGTGTGTGTGTGTATTTGAGTGTTTATCTGTGTGTGTATATTTGAGTGTCAGTGTGTGTGTGTATTTGAGTGTCTGTCTGTGTGTGTGTGTATTTGAGTGTCACTGTATGTGTGTGTATTTGAGTGTTTATCTGTGTGTGTGTATTTGAGTGTCACTGTGTGTGTGTATTTGAGTATCTGTATGTGTGTGTATTTGAGTGTTTATCTGTGTGTGTGTATTTGAGTGTTTATCTGTGTGTGTGTATTTGAGTGTTTATCTGTGTGTGTATTTGAGTGTTTATCTGTGTGTGTATTTGAGTGTCAGTGTGTGTGTATTTGAGTGTCAGTGTGTGTGTGTATTTGAGTGTTTATCTGTGTGTGTGTATTTGAGTGTCAGTGTGTGTGTGTATTTGAGTGTTTATCTGTGTGTGTATATTTGAGTGTTTATCTGTGTGTGCGTATTTGAGTGTCTGTGTGTGTGTATTTGAGTGTTTATCTGTGTGTGTGTATTTGAGTGTCAGTGTGTGTGTATTTGAGTGTTTATCTGTGTGTGTGTATTTGAGTATCTGTATGTGTGTGTATTTGAGTGTTTATCTGTGTGTGTATATTTGAGTGTCAGTGTGTGTGTATTTGAGTGTTTATCTGTGTGTGTATATTTGAGTGTTTATCTGTGTGTGTATTTGAGTGTCAGTGTGTGTGTATTTGAGTGTCAGTGTGTGTGTATTTGAGTGTCAGTGTGTGTGTGTATTTGAGTGTTTATCTGTGTGTGTGTGTGTACTCCAGTGTCACTGTGTGTGTATTTGAGTGTTTATCTGTGTGTGTGTATTTGAGTGTCACTGTGTGTGTGTATTTGAGTATCTGTATGTGTGTGTATTTGAGTGTTTATCTGTGTGTGTGTATTTGAGTGTTTATCTGTGTGTGTGTATTTGAGTGTTTATCTGTGTGTGTGTATTTGAGTGTTTATCTGTGTGTGTATTTGAGTGTTTATCTGTGTGTGTATTTGAGTGTTTATCTATGTGTGTATTTGAGTGTCAGTGTGTGTGTATTTGAGTGTCAGTGTGTGTGTGTATTTGAGTGTTTATCTGTGTGTGTGTATTTGAGTGTCAGTGTGTGTGTGTATTTGAGTGTTTATCTGTGTGTGTGTATTTGAGTGTCACTGTGTGTGTGTATTTGAGTATCTGTATGTGTGTGTATTTGAGTGTTTATCTGTGTGTGTGTATTTGAGTGTTTATCTGTGTGTGTGTATTTGAGTGTTTATCTGTGTGTGTATTTGAGTGTTTATCTGTGTGTGTATTTGAGTGTTTATCTGTGTGTGTATTTGAGTGTCAGTGTGTGTGTATTTGAGTGTCAGTGTGTGTGTGTATTTGAGTGTTTATCTGTGTGTGTGTATTTGAGTGTCAGTGTGTGTGTGTATTTGAGTGTTTATCTGTGTGTGCGTATTTGAGTGTCTGTGTGTGTGTATTTGAGTGTTTATCTGTGTGTGTGTATTTGAGTGTCAGTGTGTGTGTATTTGAGTGTTTATCTGTGTGTGTGTATTTGAGTATCTGTATGTGTGTGTATTTGAGTGTTTATCTGTGTGTGTATATTTGAGTGTCAGTGTGTGTGTATTTGAGTGTTTATCTGTGTGTGTATATTTGAGTGTTTATCTGTGTGTGTATTTGAGTGTCAGTGTGTGTGTATTTGAGTGTCAGTGTGTGTGTATTTGAGTGTCAGTGTGTGTGTGTATTTGAGTGTTTATCTGTGTGTGTGTGTGTACTCCAGTGTCACTGTGTGTGTATTTGAGTGTTTATCTGTGTGTG
>NW_028270186.1:17880028-17912528 GCF_037043375.1 Chiloscyllium plagiosum | reverse complement strand
CATTCCCGTGATTGATGGGGGGAACGTCGTTCGGTGAGTCGCGAGCGGTAGTGTTGGTAGGACGTCGGGGTGGGGGGGGGGAGACATTTTGGCTAACTCGGAAAAGAGTGTTCAGTGCACGCTCACGTTGTCGGTATGCTGGTTCGAGGCCAGCGACAGATAATCAGGCCTGACTCGAACCTTCGGGGATTGCAGGCTGTTGACAAATCGAGAGGGGGATTCGCTCAGCCAGCCCGATCCCTGCGTGGGTCGCAATTTTAACAGCACAGGATAAACCGGGCTGCCAGTGACTAACTCTTTGGTCATCGCTTGGTGTCTTAAGAAGGGGAGAGATATCGGCAAAGCTGTGCGTCCTGCGCTCGTCAGGACACTTGGCAAGAATGCCAAGTTTCAGAATGCAGCAGGCCTTCGGAATTTGGCACTCTCGCGCATAGGATTTTACCAACATCGGATATCTATCGGCTGTACGCTTTTTCAGGCAGCGTAGAGAACAAGAGTAAGGGAGGTGATGTTGCCCTTGTACAAGCCACTTGTTCGACCCCCCACCTGGGGTATTATGGACGCCACATTACGGGAAAGGTGTGAAAAGGTTGAGGAGAGAGAGCGCAGAAGGGATTTACAACAACAAGGACAATGAGGAGAGATGGAAGACCAAGGGAGTGTTCTGAGGAGAGGGAGATCTGATGGAGGATTTCGGAATTAGGAGTGCGGGGGCCGGAAAAAGTAGAGAGGGAGACGCTGTTCCTGTTTGTGAAAGGGACAAGGGCGAGGGGAAGGGGGAGGTGCAATCGATTCGAAGAGAGGTACAAATAAAGAGAAACGTGTTTCTCACCCAGCGAGTGGTTGGGGTTTGGAATGTGCTGTCTGGAAATGTAGGGGAGGCAGATTCAGTTGAGGCCTTGGAGAGGGGTATCGGGACAGAAATGATGTGCAGGGATATAAGCGGAGATTGGGCGCAATCAACCAGGGTGCAGGCTCGACAGGCCCAGCACTCCTGCCTTCCTTTAAACTCACCTGGGTGCTGGGTGCCGTTTGGGATTGGTATAAATTGAGTCCCAGGCTGGTGGCCTTGCTTGTTTTCCCACAGAGCATTGCCATCACGGAGTGGGGGGGGGGGCCTGAGAGTAGCTCTGAGTGGGTGAGACTGATCTCGCGAGGCAGTGGGGGGGGGGGAGGGGGCGGGCAGCAGGGAGGGGGTACAGGTGCTCCAGGCCGTGCTTGGGGCAGAGGGTAGTGACCTTCGCTTTAGGTGGCGAGTCTAGACTCTCAGAGTCACAGCGTTGTGCAGCACGGAAGCAGATCCTTCGGCCCAACTAGTCCGTGCTGACCATATTCCCAAACTAACCTAGTCCCACCTGCCTACTCCTGGCCCATATCCCTCCAAACGGGGCGGCATGGTGGCTCAGTGGTTAGCTTCACAGCACCATGGACAGGGGTTCAATTCCCGCCTCAGACAACTGTCTGTGTGGGGTTTGCACATTCTCCCCGTGTCTGCGTGGGTTTCCTCCGGATGCTCCGGTTTCCTCCCACAGTCCAAAGATGTGCAGGTTAGGGTGGATTGGCCATGCTAAATTACCCATAGTGCTCAGGGATGTGCAGGTTAGGGTGAATTGGCCGTGCTAAATTACCCATAGTGCTCAGGGATGTGCAGGTTAGGGTGGATTGGCCGTGCTAAATTACCCATAGTGCTCAGGGATGTGCAGGTTAGGGTGGATTGGCCGTGCTAAATTACCCATAGTGCTCAGGGATGTGCAGGTTAGGGTGGATTGGCCGTGCTAAATTACCCATAGTGCTCAGGGATGTGCAGGTTAGGGTGGATTGGCTGTGCTAAATTACCCATAGTGCTCAGGGATGTGCAGGTTAGGGTGGATTGGCCGTGCTAAATTACCCATAGTGCTCAGGGATGTGCAGGTTAGGGTGGGTTGGCCATGCTAAATTACCCATAGTGCTCAGGGATGTGCAGGTTAGGGGGGGGGGATTAGTCAGGGGTAAATGTAGAGTAATAGGGTGGGGGAATGGGTCTGGGTCTTCGGAGGGTCGGTGTGGACTTGTTGGGCCGAAGGACCTGTTTCCTCACTCTCGGGGGATTCTATAGAAGACACGGTTAGTAAGTTTGCAGACGACATTAAAATTGGTGACATCATCGATAGTGAAGAAGATTTTCCCAGAATACAATGGGAACTTGATCAAATGGGTCAATAGACTGAAACATAGCTGATAGAGTTCAATCTGGATAAATGCAATGCATTCTGGTCCAATAAACCAGGGTAGGACTAGTACAATTAACGGCAGGGTCCTGAGTAGTGTTGGAGATCAGAGTCGAGAGTGTGGCGTTGGAAAAGGACAGCAGCATCCGAGGAGCAGGAGAGTCGACATTTCGGGCATAAGCCCTTCATCAGGAATGGGTAGTGTTGTAGAGCAGAGGGAGCTGGGGGCTCAGGTACATAATTCTTAGTCACTCGCCGTCACATCTCGGCAGGGGGTTAAGAAGGCGTTTGGCACACCTACCTTCATTGCTCAGACCCTTGAGTATTGGAGTCGGGACGTCATGTTGTGGTTGTACAGGACATAGGTGAGGCCTCGTCTGGTGCACTGTGTCCAGTTCTGGTCTCCCTGTTATAGGAAGACCAGGGATTAAACTGGTCGGGGCTCAGAAACGATTTACCGGGATGCTGGCGGGAATGGAAGGCTTGAGTTTTTCTCACTGGAGTTCAGAGTTTGAGAGGCAACCTTATTGAAATTTTTAAAATCATGAGGCGAGTGGCAGGTGTGAGAAAGGGAGCACATTTTTAAGGTGGAAGATTTAAGGAGGGCACGAGGGGCCATTTTATTTTTACCCAGCGGGTGGTTCGTGTGTGGAATGAACGTCCTGAGGAAGTTGTGGATGCGGGTAGAGTTACAACTTTTAAAAGACATTTGGATAAGTATTTAAGCAGGGAAAGTTTGATAAGATTAGATTCCCTACAGTGTGGAAACAGACCCTTCGGCCCAACAAGTCCACACTGATCCTCCAAAGAGCAACCCACCTCGACCCATTCCCCAACATTTACCCCTTCACCTAACACTACGGGAAATTTAGCATGGCCAATTCACCTAACCTGCACATCCCTGAACACTATGGGTAATTTAGCACAACCAATCCACCCTAACCTGCACATCCCTGAGCACAATGGGTAATTTAGCATGGCCAATCCACCCTAACCTGCACATCCCTGAGTACTATGGGTAATTTAGCACGGCCAATCCACCCTAACCTGCACATCCCTGAACACTATGGGTAATTTAGCATGGCCAATTCACCCTAACCTGCACATCCCTGAGCACTATGGGTAATTTAGCACGGCCAATCCACTCTAACCTGCACATCCCTGAATACTATGGGTAATTTAGCATGGCCAATCCACCCTAACCTGTACATCCCTGAACACTATGGGTAATTTAGCATGGCCAATCCACCCTAACCTGCACATCCCTGAACACTATGGGTAATTTAGCACGGCCAATCCTCCCTAACCTGCACATCCCTGAGTACTATGGGTAATTTAGCACGGCCAATCCTCCCTAACCTGCACATCCCTGAGTACTATGGGTAATTTAGCACGGCCAATCCACCCTAACCTGCACATCCCTGAACACTATGGGTAATTTAGCACGGCCAATCCACCCTAACCTGCACATCCCTGAACACTATGGGTAATTTAGCACGGCCAATCCACCCTAACCTGCACATCCCTGGGCACTATGGGTAATTTAGCACGGCCAATCCACCCTAACCTGCACATCCCTGAACACTATGGGTAATTTAGCATGGCCAATCCACCCTAACCTGTACATCCCTGAACACTATGGGTAATTTAGCACGGCCAATTCACCCTAACCTGCACATCCCTGGGCACTATGGGTAATTTAGCACGGCCAATCCACCCTAACCTGCACATCCCTGGGCACTATGGGTAATTTAGCACAGCCAATCCACCCTAACCTGCACATCCCTGGGCACTATGGGTAATTTAGCACAGCCAATCCACCCTAACCTGCACATCCCTGAACACTATGGGTAATTTAGCACGGCCAATCCTCCCTAACCTGCACATCCCTGAGTACTATGGGTAATTTAGCACGGCCAATCCTCCCTAACCTGCACATCCCTGAGTACTATGGGTAATTTAGCACGGCCAATCCACCCTAACCTGCACATCCCTGAACACTATGGGTAATTTAGCACGGCCAATCCACCCTAACCTGCACATCCCTGAACACTATGGGTAATTTAGCACGGCCAATCCACCCTAACCTGCACATCCCTGAACACTATGGGTAATTTAGCACGGCCAATCCACCCTAACCTGTACATCCCTGAACACTATGGGTAATTTAGCACGGCCAATTCACCCTAACCTGCACATCCCTGAACACTATGGGTAATTTAGCACGGCCAATCCACCCTAACCTGCACATCCCTGGGCACTATGGGTAATTTAGCACGGCCAATCCACCCTAACCTGCACATCCCTGGGCACTATGGGTAATTTAGCATGGCCAATCCACCCTAACCTGTACATCCCTGAACACTATGGGTAATTTAGCACGGCCAATCCACCCTAACCTGCACATCCCTGAACACTATGGGTAATTTAGCATGGCCAATCCACCCTAACCTGTACATCCCTGAACACTATGGGTAATTTAGCACGGCCAATTCACCCTAACCTGCACATCCCTGGGCACTATGGGTAATTTAGCACGGCCAATCCACCCTAACCTGCACATCCCTGGGCACTATGGGTAATTTAGCATGGCCAATCCACCCTAACCTGCGCATCTTTAGACTGTGGGAGGAAACCGGAGCACCCGGAGGAAACCCACATAGACACAGGGAGAATGTGCAAACCCCACACAGACAGTCGCCCCGAGGGTGGGATCGAACCCCTGGTCCCTGGCGCCGTGAGGCAGCGGTGCTAACCACTGAGCCACCGTGCTGCCAAGTATATTCTCATCCAAGTCCTTTGTATAAATGACCAACAGATAAAAAAACGAGAGGGAGAGAAAGACTGGGACTTTGCTACCATGTTCCTACCTGCTCGTAGAGTACAACATGGACCCCAACTGTGTGCAGTTCTAGGCCTGCATTATCGGAAGGATGGGACAGAGTGGGATTTCACCAGGACGATGCCTTGGATGGAACATTTCAGCGTTGAAGGGAGGCTGGATGGTACTGGGTTCTTTAGAGCTGAAGAGTGGGCAGCATTGAGATCTACCAGGATTCAAGAGGTATAAGCTGAGAGGAGATGGCGAGAACGCCTCTTACTAGTTGAACTCCCATCTCGTTGAAGAAGGATTGACATATGCACTCGCCGTGCCAAGGCGATGGGCCCAGGGCTTGGAGGTGGGGCTCAGCATCAGATGGATGCTTGACGACCAGCACAGACAGGATGGACCGAAGGGCCTTCTCTCTGAGACGTTATGAACTCCCAAGACTCAGACTTGTTACGGCGCAGGAGGAGGTGATTCAGCCTATCGCCTGTCCTATCCCCTATTGTCCAATCTCTTGCCACCTCCCTTCCCGCCATTCCTATGAAATCCATCCTCTGGAAACCCTCAATTTGCCTGAACGTTGGGGAGGTGGTGGGGTGGGGAGGAGAAGCAATTTTAAAAAAGCTGAGATAAAGGGAGACGGTTTTCTCTCGGTAAGTCACCAGCTTCGGGGAGAAAGAATAGACGGTAAAATATAATACAGGGGGAAGCAATGGCCTAGTGGCACTATGGCTGGACCCGGTTAATCCAGAAACCCTGGTAATATTCCGGGGTGGAATTTGAATTCAATACAAATCTGGAATTAAAAGTCTCATGATGGCCGTGTCGACTGTCAGAAAAACACCCCATCTGATTCACTAATGCCCTTCAGGGAAGGAATTAGATTAAATTAGATTAGATTGCTTACAGTGTGGAAACAGGCCCTTTGGCCCAACAAGTCCACACCGACCTGCCGAAGCGCAACCCACCCATACCCCTACATTTACCTCTTCACCTAACACTACAGGCAGTTTAGCGCGGCCAATTCACCTGACCTGGTCTGGGCCTACACATGACCGCTGACCCACAGCGACGCGTGGTTGACTCTTAAACTGCCCTCTGGCCAATAAATGTTGGTCCAGCCAGCGATAACCTCATTCTGTGAGTGAAGCGACAGGAAAATGAAAGGAACTGAGTCAAATTGGAACCTTTTGAAGAATAAGCATAGGGGAGTACGGGCAGGCCCTTCGGCCCTCGATGTTGTGCCAGCCTTTTATCCTACTCTAAGATCAGACTAACCTACACGCCCTTCATTGTACTATCATCCACGGGCCTATCCAAGAGTCGCTTAAATGTCCCTAATGTCTCTGACTACTCCCCCCGCTGGCAGTGCATTCCCACCATTCTCTGTGGAAAGAACCGACCTCTGACATCTCCCCCGAAACCTTCCTCCAATCACCTTCAAATTATGCCCCCTTCTACCCAGCCATTTCTACCCTGTGGAAAAAGTCTCACTCTATCTCCTCATCTTGTACACCTCTATCAAGTCCCTCTCATCCCTCTTCACTCCAATGAGAAAAGTCCTAACTCCCTCAACCTTCCTTCCTAAGACCTGCCCTCCAGTCCCGGCACCATCCTGGGAAATCTCCCCTCCGGACCCTCTCTAGAGCTTCCACATCCTCCCTGTAATGAGGCGACCAGAACTGAACACAATATCCCAAGTGTGGTCTAACCAGGGGCTCTATCGAGCTGCAGCATAACCTCGCGGCTCTTAAACTCAATCCCCCTGCTAATGAAAGCCAACACACCGTAGGCCTTTTTAAGAACCCTATTAATTTGGGTAGCTCGATGAGGTGGATCTTTTAGCGTGGACGAGTCAAGAGTGGGGCGCGAGGGGGAAGGGGAGGTTAGTGAACCGGGTCGGCCAGGAATCCTCACGACGATACGCGAGGGCCGAATGGACTCTGTTCGCCCCTGTGAGCAGAGGGGAGCTGAAAATCTCCCCCCTCCCCTACCCCCTGGAGCTCAGTGAAGGGAAGGAGGAGGTTGGACAGAGAAATAAAACCCAGAGGTGGCCTTTCCACGTTGTGCTGGGTACAGTCGGATGCGGGAGCAGGAGCAGTGAAATCTCCCCGGCCTCAGGACGAGCCTGAAATGTTAATTCAGCCCATGCTGCAATGCCGAGAGAGAGAGAGAGAGAGAGAGAGAGAGGTGCAGTCATTCATTCCCCTCCACATTGTTCAGCCCCTGACCACAAAAGGGCTTAATGACTGCAGCAGTCCTGTGAGCTGCTGGTGGCTGCATTCGCTCGGCGCGGAGACCCTGCCCCTCACCGTCGCTACGGCAACGCGGCCGAGGGGTGCGGTCATCCATTCCTGTGGCAGGCGTGCAACAGGCTCGAGTGGCCGGACCTGTGCCAGGGGAGTTGCTGGCAGGGCATCTGGAAGGCGGTGTCAGTGGGTGAGGTGTCGGCTGGTGCAGAGACGGGAGGGAACAGGGAGCGCACGCTGTCTCTCGGGGTGTGTTACTGCTGGGTGGTGTGTGCCATGCATACTGTATCTTTCCTGTGAGTGTGTGTGTGTGTCTGTGTATGTATGTCTGTGTGTCTGAGTGTGTGTGTGTGTGTCTGTGTCTGATTGTGTATGTGTCTGTGTGTGTGTGTGTCTGAGTGTGTGTGTGTATGTCTGTGTCTGAGTGTGTGTGTGTATGTCTGTGTCTGAGTGTGTGTGTCTGTGTCTGATTGTGTATGTGTCTGTGTGTGTCTGTGTGTGTGTTAATGTGTCTGCATGAGTGTGTGTGTGTCTGCATGAGTGTGTGTGTCTGTGTGTGTGAGTGTTAATGTGTCTGCGTGAGTGTGTGTGAGAGCGTGTGTCTCTGTGTGTGTGTCTGTGCGTATGTGTGTCTGTGTGAATGTGTGTATGCGCACCTGTGTGTGTGTGTGTGTATTTGACAGTACAGGTGCCCATGAGTGTCTCTACATGTCTGTTTGTATTCATGTATTTGCACAATAAGGCAGAATCCTGGGTTAATGGTAAGACTCTTGCTGGTGTGGATGAGCAGAGAGATCTCGGTGTCCAGGTACACAGATCCCTGAAAGTTGCCACCCAGGTTGACAGGGTTTTTAAGAAGGCGTACGGTGTGTTAGCTTTTATCGGGAGAGGGACTGAGTTTCGGGGCTATGAGGTCCTGCTGCAGCTGTACAAAACTCTGGTGCGGCCGCACGTGGAGTATTACGTACAGTTCTGGTCACCGCATTATAGGAAGGATGTGGAAGCTTTGGAAAGGGTTGAGAGGAGATTTACCAGGATGTCACCTGGTATGGGAGGGAAGGTCTTATGAGGAAAGGCTGAGGGACTTGAGGCTGTTTTCGTTAGAGAGAAGGAGGTTGAGAGGGGACTGAATTGAGCCATACAAGGGTTCGATAGGGTGGACAGAGAGAGCCTTTTCCCTCGGATGGTGATGGCCAGCACGAGGGGACATAGCTTTAAATTGAGGGGGTGATAGATACAGGACAGATGTCAGAGGTAGTGTCTTTACTCAGAGAGTAGTAGGGGGTGTGGAACACCCTGCCTGCCACACTCACCAACTTTAAGGGCATTGAACTGGTCATTGGAGAGGGACATGGAGGAGAATGGAATGGTGTAGGTTAGATGGGCTTCAGATTGGTTCCACAGGTCGGTGCAACATCGAGGGGCTGAAGGGTCAGTACTGCGCTGTAATGTTCTATGCATGTGTCTGTACGTATGTTAATATATTTGTATGTGTTTGCATGTATTCATGAGTGTGTGTGTGTGTATTTGTCTGAACAGATACCCATGCGTGTATTTGTATATTTGTATGTGTTCCTCTGTGTGTGTGTGTGTATTCTCAAATAGATAGGATAGTGAAGGTGTTTGGTATGCTTTCCTTTATTGGTCAGAGTATTGAGTACAGGAGTTGGGAGGTCATGTTGCGGCTGTACAGGACATTGGTTAGGCCACTGTTGGAATATTGCGTGCAATTCTGGTCTCCTTCCTATCGGAAAGATGTTGTGAAACTTGAAAGGGTTCAGAAAAGATTTACAAGGATGTTGCCAGGGTTGGAGGATTTGAGCTACAGGGAGAGGCTGAACAGGCTGGGGCTGTTTTCCCTGGAGTGTCGGAGGCTGAGGGGGTGACCTTATAGAGGTTTATAAAATCATGAGGGGGCAATGGATAGGATAAATAGACAAAGTCTTTTCCCTGGGGTGGGGGAGTCCAGAACTAGAGGGCATAGGTTGAGGGTGAGAGGGGGAAAAGATATAAAAGAGACCTAAGGGGCAATGTTTTCACACAGAGGGTGGTACGTGTATGGAATGAGCTGCCAGAGGAAGTGGTGGAGGCTGGAACAATGACAGCATTTAAAAGGCATTTGGATGGGTATATGAATAGGAAGGGTTTGGAGGGATATGGGCCGGGCGCTGGCAGGTGGGACTAGATTGGGTTGGGATATCTGGGTCAGCATGGACGGGTTGGGCCGAAGGGTCTGTTTCCGTGATGTACATCTCTATGACTCTATGACAACAGTTAAAAGGCATCTGTATGGGTGAATGGATTAGGAAGGGTTTGGAGTGATATGGGCCAAATGCTGGGACTAGATGAGGTTAGGATATCTGGGTGGGCATGGACAATAGAGTCATAGATAGCCATAGAGATGTACAGCATGGAAACAGACCCTTCGGTCCAACCCAGGTCTGTTTCCAATTTGCACAGCGTGTGTGTGTGTGTGCGTCTGTGTGTGTGTGTGTGTGTGTGTGTGCGCGTCTGTGTGTGTGTGTGTGTGTGTGTATGCTAGCTCTGGACTGGAGTTACACTCAGGCCTTTTCCTTCAAAAACAATTCCCCTCCTCCAACCCCAAGAGGAAGGGGAGATCTCATAGGAAACCTAATGAATTCTAAGGGGAATGAGCCGGGGTAAAAGACATTCCCGAGGACTGGGGAGGTGGGGAGGAGTCCAGAACTGGATGGAGGAGGGGAAGAGGGTCACAGTCTCAGGATAGGACTCAGATGAGGAGAAATGTCTTCTCCCAGTGAGTTGTGGGGTTGAGGGGGGAGCCTGTGGAAATCTCCCCCCCCCCTCCGCAGAAAGCAGTTGAGGGAAAACATTGAACGTCTACAGTTGTATAAGACTATGGTTCGGCCGCGTTTGGAATACCGCGTACGGTTCTGCACGCCACATTACCAAAAGGACATGGACGCTTTGGAGAGGGTGCGGGGGAGGTTCACCGGGATGCTGCCTGGTATGGAGGGAGCGAGCTATGAGGAGAGGTTGAGGAGATTAGGATTGTTTTCATTAGAAAGGTGGAGGTTGGAGGGGGGGAGCTGACTGAGGTCGACAATGAGAGGTGCAGACAGGATGGATAGCAAGGCGCTTTATTCCCCCAGAGCGGGGGGATTCATTACTAGGGGTCATGAGTTAAGGCGAGAGGGGGAAAACTTAAGGAAGATATTGCGCGGAAAGTTTGTCACGCAGAGGGTGGTGGGTACCTGGAATGCGTTGCCAGTGGAGGGTGGTAGAGGCGGGCACGATAGCGTCACTGAAGATGTATCCAGAGTGGGAAGGGAGCAGAGGGATGCAGACCCTTAGAAAGACAGGCGACGGGTTAAGATGGAGGAGCTGGATCGGCGCAGGAGGGCGGAAGGGCCTGTTCCTGTTCTGGAACGTTCTTTAGTCTTTCCAAGCAGGAGTTTGATACAGGTTGTTCCGTGATGTTCTGCGACCGTTGTGTTCTTGCCCGGCCCCACGTGATACAAAAATTGTGCGATACAAAATGCACTGAGAGTCAACGTTTGCGTTTTCGAAAGAGTGTTCACCCCATGGCGTTACAGCCGATTCACGTTCGCGAAAGACGCGCTCGAGCGGAACCTCCTGTAGAGTTCTTGGGGCTAAAGGGGTCGATGGGGGGAACGTGAGAACAGGGCGCTGGGTTGGATGATCAGCCCATCACCGTATTGGATGGGGGAGCAGGGGCCGGATTGACTACTCCTGTCCTGATTTTCCATGTTGCTATAACCCTGTCTTCAAAGAGACAGGACAAAGAGAGGTTTATAAAATCATGAGGGACATGGACAGGGCAAATAGACCAGGTCTTTCCCCTGGAGTGGGGGCGTCCAGAACTAGTGGGGAATAGGTTTAGGGTGAGAGGGGGGAAAAGATATAAAAGAGACCTAAGGGGCAACGTTTTCACCCAGAGGGTGGCACGTGTGTGGAATGAGCTGCCAGAGGATGTGGTGGAGGCTGGTACGATGACAGCATTTAAAAGGATGGGGACATGAATAGGAAGGGTTTGGAGGGATATGGGCCGGGTGCTGGCAGGTGGGACTAGGTTGGGTTGGGACTATCTGGGTCGGCATGGACGGGTTGGGCCGAAGGGTCTGTTTCCGTGCTGTGCATCTCGATGGCTCAATGCTGTTGATTGTGAGTTCTATCAAAGTGTGAAACCAGCCTCTGTTCCTACGACCGGGTCGAAGGTAACTGAGGTAAGGCCGCGCAGCCCTTGAAGAAATGTTCTGTATGTCTGCTTCCCTCAGGTGCTTCATGGGAGAACGTTGCGAGGGGGAGTGGAGGCAGGGAGCGGCTGGGAGGGGAATGAATCCAGCCGGTTGGGATGACACAAGACCGGACATCGGCGACGGCTCTTCGCGATGAACGCGTTTGCCTCTGCCCACGGGCGCAACCAACAGACGACCGATCGTTCGCGATGCGTTAGCGAGATAAGGCGATCTCACCACGGTCACGCACTGCAGGTCGTCAAAGCCTTCGGGTGGGGGTGGAGTGGGGGGGGGAGGGGAGCGGTTTCCTAACCCTGTCCGGCCTACATGTGACTCCAGACCCACACCAGCCTGGGTGACTCTTAATCAACTCTCCAAAATGACCGAGGCGTAGAGTCGCACACACGGAAACAGACCCTTCGGCCCAACCCGTCCATGCCGACCCAGATATTCCCAACCCAATCTAGTCCCACCTGCCAGCACCCGGCCCGTATCCCTCCAAACCCTTCCTATTCATATACCCATCCAAATGCCTCAAAAATGTTGCAATTGTACCAGCCTCCACCACTTCCTCTGGCAGCTCATTCCATACATGTACCACCCTCTGTGTGAAAAAGTTGCCCCTCCCTTTTATATCTTTCCCCTCTCACCCTAAACCTATGCCCCTCTCAATCTGGACTCCCCCATCCCAGTGAAAAGCCCTCATATTTATCCTATCCATGCCCCTCATGATTTTATAAACCTCAATAAGGTCACCCCTCAGCCCCTGACGCTCCAGGGAAAACAGCCCCAACCTGTTCAGCCTCTCCCTGTAGCTCAAATCCTCCAACCCTGGCAACATTCTTGTAAATCTTTTCTGAATCCTTTCAAGTTTCACAACATCTTTCCGGTAGGAAGGAGACCAGAATTGCACACAATATTCCAACAGTGGCCTAACCAATGTCCTGTACAGCCGCAACATGACCTCCCAACTCCTGTACTCAATACTCTGACCAATAAAGGAAAGCATACCAAACGCCTTCTTCACTATCCTATCTACCTGCGACTCCACTTTCAAGGAGCTATGAACCTGCACTCCAAGGTCTCTTTGTTCAGCAACACTCCCTAGGACCTTACCATTAAGTGTATAAGTCCTGCTAAGATTTGCTTTCCCAAAATGCAGCACCTCGCATTTATCTGAATTAAACTCCATCTGCCACTTCTCAGCCCATTGGCCCATCTGGTCCAGATCCTGTTGTAATCTGAGGTAACCCTCTTCGCTGTCCACTACACCTCCAATTTTAGTGTCATATGCAAACTTACTGATTACTGTATACCGCCTATGTTACCTTCCGTGAGCTGCGCAGAGGTGTCAGTGGTGCAATTTGTGGGGTGGCAGGGTAGGGGGTGATAGTGTGCAGGCGGCCAAAAAAAGAACAATTACAGGCACGTACGTGGACGCCTCACATCCCAGCCGAAGACCCACGTCAAATCAGGGAGCTGCTTTATTCAATGTGAGCTCCGATTGGGGATTGGATTAAACTGCCCCAGGACGAAGCAGAGGGGACGGGGGGGGGGGCTATCACCAGCGTTGACTGGAGGGGCCGAATGGCATCCCTTTAGCTGCAGGGTTTGGCATTTTCTTTGCGCACGGGTTGGCATCTGCTCAGCCCTTTTTCCTCATTGGTCAGAGAAAGAAGCCGCAGCGTTCCGAACGCACCAGCAACGCGCCCCTGTTCCCGGAGACCGTGCATGGCGTAACTCGCACCCCCTCCCCATTCGACCCGCGGTTCCGGTCGACGGGAATTTCAAAGCACGGCAATGTCCCACGGCAAGAGCCGTGACTGCGGGAGGCCTTTCCGGTCAGGACCACCGGGGGAGCTCACTCTGCTTCCACGGGGGCTGGCTTGTTTCTGGTCGACGCGGTGTTGCGAGGGAGACCCCTCGAACAAGCGAAGTCAGAGCAGGAGTAGGCCGTTTGGCCCCCCCCTCAAGCCCACTCCGCTATTCAAGAGGATCAGATGAGATCCCCTACAGAGTGGAAACAGGCCCTTCGGCCCAACAACTCCCCCCCCGACCCTCCGAAGAGTAACCCACCCAGTTGCATTCCCCCACCCTGTCACCTGATATTTGCCCCTGACTAATCAGCACTATGGGTAATTTAGCACGGCTAATCCACCCTAAGCTGCACATCCCTGGGCACTATGGGTACTTTAGCGTGGCTAATCCACCCTAACCTGCACATCCCTGAGCACTATGGGTAATTTAGCATAGCCAATCCACCCTAACCTGCACATCCCTGAGCACTATGGGTAATTTAGCATGGCCAATCCACCCTAACCTGCACATCCCTGAGCTGTATGAGTAATTTAGCATGGCCAATCCACCCTAACCTGCACATCCCTGAGCACTATGGGTAATTTAGCATAGCCAATCCACCCTAACCTGCACATCCCTGAGCACTATGGGTAATTTAGCATGGCCAATCCACCCTAACCTGCACATCCCTGAGCTGTATGAGTAATTTAGCATGGCCAATCCACCCTAACCTGCACATCCCTGAGCACTATGGGTAATTTAGCGTGGCTAATCCACCCTAACCTGCACATCCCTGAACACTATGGGTAATTTAGCATGGCCAATCCACCCTAACCTGCACATCCCTGAACACTATGGGTAATTTAGCATGGCCAATCCACCCTAACCTGCACATCCCTGAGCACTATGGGTAATTTAGCATGTCCAATCCACCCTAACCTGCACATCCCTGAACACTATGGGTAATTTAGCATGGCCAATCCACCCTAACCTGCACATCCTGAGCACTATGGGTAATTTAGCATGGCCAATCCACCCTAACCTGCACATCCCTGAGCATTATGGGTAATTTAGCATGGCCAATCCACCCTAACCTGCACATCCCTGAGCATTATGGATAATTTAGCATGGCCAATCCACCCTAACCTGCACATCCTGAGCACTATGGGTAATTTAGCATGGCCAATCCACCCTAACCTGCACATCCCTGAGCATTATGGGCAATTTAGCATGGCCAATCCACCCTAACCTGCACATCCCTGAACACTATGGGTAATTTAGCATGGCCAATCCACCCTAACCTGCACATCCCTGAGCATTATGGATAATTTAGCATGGCCATTCCACCCTAACCTGCACATCCCTGAGCATTATGGGTAATTTAGCATGGCCAATCCACCCTAACCTGCACATCCCTGAATACTATGGGTAATTTAGCATGGACAATCCACCCTAACCTGCACATCCCTGAGCACTATGGGTAATTTAGCATGTCCAATTCACCCTAACCTGCACATCTTTGGACTGTGGGAGGAAGCCGGAGCACCCGGAGGAAACCCACACACAGACATGGGGAGAATGAGCAAACTCTACACAGACAGTCGCCCGAGGCTGGGATCGAACCCAAGTCCCTGGCGCCATGAGACAGCAGTGCTAACCACTGAGCTACCGTGCTGCCCTATCTCCTGGGCGAGTTAAACTTCAGAGAGTTCAGGCCTAAACTGCGCAATCTTTCTTCAGAAAGGTAAGACCCTTCTGGAATTAATCTGGAATTAATCGAGTGAACCTGCTTTGAGCTATCTCCAATGTATCTACATCTCTCCTCAAGGAAGGGGGCCACTGAAACTCTACTACACAATACTCTCAGGTACAGTCTCACTAATGCCTTGTTCAGCTGAAGCAAGACATCCCTTTCTTAACGCTCTATTCCTTCAGCAATAAATGCCAAAATTCCATTTCAAATATAGGGACGGTACAGTAGTTAGCATGCTGCCTCACGGCGCCAGGGACCCAGGTTCGATTCCAGCCTCGGGCGACTGTCTGTGTGGAGTTTGCACATTCTCCCCCCGTGTCTGTGTGGGTTTCCTCCGGGTGCTCCGGTTTCCTCCCACAGTCCAAAGATGTGCAGGTTAGGGTGGATTGGCCATGCTAAATTACCCATAGTGCTCAGGGATGTGCAGGTTAGGGTGGATAGGCCGTGCTAAATTACCCATAGTGCTCAGGGATGTGCAGGTTAGGGTGGATTGGCCGTGCTAAATTACCATAGTGGTCAGGGATGTGCAGGTTAGGGTGGATTGGCCGTGCTAAATTACCCATAGTGCTCAGGGATGTGTAGGTTAGGGTGGATTGGCCGTGCTAAATTGTGCTGTGGTGTGCAGGGAATGTGCGGGCTAGGTGGGTTTGCCATGGGAATTTCAGGGTTAGGGTCTGGGGCTGGGGGGCACGGTTTCATCTGAGTGAGATGCTCTTCAGGTGGTCAGTGCATTTTGAAAGGTTGTGGAGAGGTGTGTTCTGTGGCGATGGTTTTACCAATGTCAGCTGATGTACAAAATGCACAGTTCTCACCAGTTTTGCATAAATGTGCTCGCACGTGCAGACACACGCACATTCTCACGCACCCACAAGCACTCTCACACACACACTCAGACACACACACACTCACAAGAGAAAAAACACACGCATACGCACACACACACTTTCTGACACACTCACAAGTGCACACACACATGTACGCGCACACTCTCACAAACACACAGGCCTCACAAGCAAACACACTAACTCTCACACATTCACTGTCACACTCACAAGCGCGCACACTGTCACATGTTCACAAGCCCACTCTCACACATACACTCACACTCAAACACACACACACTCTCTTTCTCACACATTCACACTGTCTCAGACATACACACTCTCTCTCTCACACACACACACACTCTCTCTCACATACACATTCACACACTCACACATACACTCACACTCAAACACACACACTCTCTCTCTCACACATTCACACCCTCTCTCACACACATACACACTCACACATGCACACTCACACATACACTCACACTCAAACACACACTCTCTCACACATTCACTCTCTCACACACACACTCTCTCACACACACTCTCTCACACACACACCCTCTATCTTTCTCACACACACGCGCACACTCTATCTCACACACACATTCACACACACTCTCTCACACACACACACACACTCTCTGTCTTTCTCACACACACTCGCACACTATCTCACACACACATTCACACACACTCTCTCACGCACACATTCACACACACACACATTCACACACACACATTCACACACACTCTATCTCACACACACACACACACACGACTCTGAGTGTTTTTCTATCCCGTGAACGTTCCCTTTGGTCACACTGAGGTTATCTCTTCTCGTTCTCCTGTAGCACCTACAGATTCCGGAGAGCTTCCAGACAGCGGTTCACCATCGACTTCACTGGGTGTTCCAAAGAGCCTTTGAGCAGAGACTTATGGGATGTTTGACGGTACGTTCCCATTGCGACGACCCAGTTCAGCAGGTCGAAGGAATGCAGCTGGTTTCCAGGCCTCCTGCTTGACATCAGGCTCCACCTCCTCTGTCCTTAGAAACATGCCCGGCCAATAGGAGCGGATACACGGCCTTCGATACTATCCCACCAATCAACAGGATCATGGCTTTTACCTGCACCCCATTCCCTTAACCCTGTACAGGTGCCACGGTGGCACAGCGGTTAGCACTGCTGCCTCACAGCACCAGGGACCCCGGTTTGATTCCAGTCTCGGGCGACTGTCTGTGTGGAGTTTGCACATTCTCCCCGTGTCTGCGTGGGTTTCCTCTGGGTTCTCCAGTTTCCTCCCACAGTCCAAAGATGTGCAGGTCAGGGTGGATTGGCCATGCTAAATTATCCATAGTGCTCAGGGATGTGCAGGTTAGGGTGGATTGGCCATGCTAAATTACCCATAGTGTTCAGGGATGTGCAGGTTAGGGTGGCTTGGCTGTACTAAATTGCCCATAGTGCTCAGGGATGTGCAGGTTAGGGTGGATTGGCCATGCTAAATTACCCATAGTGCTCAGGGAGGTGCAGGTTAGGGTGGATTGGCCATGCTAAATTACCCATAGTGTTCAGGGATGTGCAGGTTAGGGTGGATTGGCCGTGCTAAATTACCCATAGTGCTCAGGGATGTGCAGGTTAGGGTGGATTGGCCATGCTAAATTACCCATAGTGCTCAGGGATGTGCAGGTTAGGGTGGATAGGCCATGCTAAATTACCCATAGTGCTCAGGGATGTGCAGGTTAGGGTGGAATGGCCATGCTAAATTACCCATAGTGCTCAGGGATGTGCAGGTTAGGGTGGATTGGCTGTGTTAAATTGCCCATAGTGCTCAGGGGTGAATATAAGATAATAGGGTAGGGGGAAATGGATCTGGGTGGGATACTCTTCGGAGGGTCGGTGTGGACTTGGTGGGCCGAAGGACCTGTTTCCACACTGTAGGGATTCGATGATACGTCACTGGTAATTTGAAATCTACCATTCTCGACTGAAATATACTCGAAGATAGAGCCTGTGCAGTGTCCCTGGGCTTGATTAAGAGAGGATGAATTGATCAAGTGTTTGACATCCACATTCTCTGTAACAGGTACAAGTCGCATCTGTCAGACACGATAAACCTGTCAATGGAAGGGAGGGTAAATTATAATCACCAGGGAGGTGATTCAATGCAAGTCGTTGGACCTATGGGTTGACACGTCTCCTGATGGATTTCTTGAAAGCAGTGAAATAGTTAATATGTTGGTTTTAGATCTGTCAAGCCCTTTTGGTTCAGAGATGCTCACGTTCGATTGGAAGATGGCCAATGTAACTCCTTTTTAAACTTTATTCACTTGCGGGAAGTGGGGGTCACTGGCTGGACCCAGTCCTTATTGACCAATTTTACCCACCCAATTGCCCCCTTGAGAAGGTGGGTGGTTGGGGTGAGCCACCATCTTGAACCGCGTGTGGTGTAGGGACCCCCCCCGACACAGCGCTGTCAGGGAGGGAGAGCCAGGATTCTGACCCAGCGACACTGAAGGAACGGCCGATAGATTTCCGAGTCGGGACGGTGAGGGGCTCGGAGGGGAACTTGCAGGGGGGTGGTGTTCCCATGTACCTGCTGCCCCTTGTCCTTCCCGATGGAAGTGGCCGTGGGGTTTGGAAGGTGCTGTCTGAGGAGCCTGGGGGAGTTGCTGCAGTGCGTCTTGTAGATGGTACCCACTGCTGTTACTGAGCGTCAGAGGGGTGGAGGGAGTGGGGGTTTGTGGGGGTGGGGACAATCGAGCGGGGGGGCTGCTTTGTCCCTGGATGGTGTCGAGCTTCTCGAGTGTTGTTGGAGCTGCCCCTCCCCCCCTCCCCATCCAGGGCAAGTGGGGAGTATTCCCTCACACCCTCCTGACTTCGGCCTTGTCAATGGTGGGGGACAGGCTTTAGCGGGAGTCAGGAGGGGAGTTACTCGCTGCAAGCCCAAATTATATTCTCTCCCATCTTCTTTTGTTGGGCAAAGATACAAAAAAAATTAAACACACAGACCTACAGATTCAAGAGATTTCTGAATGGACATTAAGTTTTCAACTTTATATTGAATGTTGATCTTGCTCTTTCTCTGCAGCAGTAACATTATATTCCTCACTCTGATCTATTACTTTAATGCACTTTGTATGGTATAATCTGCACGTAAAACAAAACTCTTCACTGTGCCTAGGTACATCGAGCCATAGAGATGTACAGCATGGAAACAGACCCTTCGGTCCAACTTGTCCGTGCCAACTAGAAAACCCAACCCAATCTAGTCCCACCTGCCAGCACTTGGCCCATATCCCTCCAAACCCTTCCTATTCATATACCCAGCCAGATGCCTTTTAAATGTAGCAATTGTACCAGCCTCCACCACTTCCTCTGGCAGCTCATTCCATACACGCACCACCCTCTGCGTGAAAAATGTGCCCCTTTTATATCTTTCCCTCTCACCCTAAACCTAGGCCCTCTAGTTCTGGACTCCCGACCCCAGGGAAAAGACATTGTCTATTTATCCTATCCATGCCCCTCATAATTTTGTAAACCTCTATAAGGTCACCCCTCAGCCTCCGACTCTCCAGGGAGAACAGTCCCAGCCTGTTCAGTCTCTCCCTGTAGCTCAAATCCTCCAACATCCTTGTAAATCTTTTCTGAACCCTTTCAAGTTTCACAACATCTTTCCGATAGGAAGGAGACCAGAATTGCACGCAATATTCCAACAGCGGCCTAACCAATGTCCTGTACAGCCGCAACATGACCTCCCAACTCCTGTGCTCAATACTCTGACCAATAAAGGAAAGCATACCAAATGCTGCCTTCACTATCCTATCTACCTGCGACTCCACTTTCAAGGAGCTATGAACCTGCACTCCAAGGTCTCTTTGTTCAGCAACACTCCCTAGGACCTTACCATTAAGTGTATAAGTCCTGCTAAGATTTGCTTTCCCACAATGCAGCACCTCGCATTTATCTGAATTAAACTCCATCTGCCACTTCCCAGCCCATTGGCCCATCTGGTCCAGATCCCATTGTAATCTGAGGGAACATTCAAGGCTGCGGAAAGCTGCAACACATAGGGATTTGGAGGTTGGGGGGGGAGGGGAGGTGGAATTCTTGTACAGAAAGCTAGCACATCAGGATAGGAAGTAATCAGGAAAGGCAAATGGAATGTTGGCCCTTATTTCAAAGGGGTTGGAGGGTAAGAGTAGGGAAGTCTTACTGCAACTAGACAAGGTGCTGGAGAGACCACTTCTAGAGCACTGTGAGCAGTTGTGAATTGAAATGAATTTATTGTCCCGTGTACCGAGACACAGTGAAAAGCTTTGTTTAGTGAGCAATACAGGTAGATCACGGAGTTAAGGAGTATAGATAAGTAAATATTAGGTAAACAGCAGCAAAACTAAAATACACAGGTCCAGGCGAATGTTAAGAGTTTGCGAGTCCATTCAGTGTTCTAACAACAGTAGGGTAGAAACTGTTCCTAAACCGGCTGGTGTGTGTGTGTGTGTGTGTTCAGCCTTCTGTACCTTCTCCCCCCGATGGTAGAGGCTGTAGAAAAACATTGCCAGGGTGGGATGGAGCTTTGAGAATGCTGGCGGCCTTTCCCTGGCCGCGGGCCTGGGAGATGGATTCTATCGATGGGAGGTTGGCCTTTGTGAGTGTCCAGGCCGGGTTCACCCCTCTCTGTAACCGTCTCCGACCTTGAATGGGTACACAGTTGCCGTTACCAGGTCGGGATACGTCCAGACAGAACGCTCTCGATGGCGCACCGATAAAAGTTGGCGAGGGTATTCGCCAAATCTCCTCAGCTTCCTGAGGGAGAAGAGACGTTGTTGGGCCTGTGTAACCAGTGCGTCCACATGAAGAGGCCAAGAAAGTTTGTTGTGGATGACTCGTTCCACCTCTGTGCTGTTAATGTGTGGGGGGGGGGGGCATGAGTAACATCCCGCTGGGCGTCAATAGAGTTCCTTGGTTTTGCCGACATTGAGAGCTAAGTTGTTCTTGACCAGGTCTTCCGTCTCCCGTCTGTAGTCTGTTTCATCGCCATCTGAGATTCGACCGACTGTGGTGGTGTCGACAGCGAATGTGTGAATGGCATTAGTCTGGTATTTGGCGATGCAGTCATGGGTATACAGTGGGTACAGTAGAGGGCTGAGTATGCACCCCTGGGGGGGGGGGGGCTCCAGTGTTGAGTGTTAGTGAGGGTGAAATATGGTCGCCAATCTTCACTGATTGTGGCCTGTGGGTGAGGAAACTGAGGATCCAGTCGCAGAGAGTGGGGCTTAGTCCGAGATCACTAAAGTCCTTGATCAGCCAGGGAATCATGGGGGAAAGCCATGACCCTATTGAATACCAGGCTGGAGGGGTCAAGTATTGGAGTGGTGCCCGGCGTCTTGACCAGGGTTGGAGGGGGGTGGGGGGGGGAGTTTTCGATTTGTATCTCGGTCGTCGGCCTCGCTGACTCGTTCTCCCTTGTCCCCAGCCCTTCCGACGGCCTGGTGCGAGGAGCTAGGGAGTCCACGTCGCCCGCTACATCCCCACCTCCGTGCGAGGGGCGCCGCGGCGGGAGCGTCACAACCCGCGAGCTCGATGAGGCCTGCGCTGCCGCCCACGCTTCACAGGTCAGTGAAACCGCCCTGGGCCTCCATGTTGATTCCGGGCCGAAGGTAGAGACCAATCCAACACCCCCCCTCATTGAACCGGGTCACCGGGTGCACAAATACCCTCGGGGTGGGGGAGGGAGGTGTCAAATTAAGGCTGGCACTCACGGGGAATCGGTCTGCATTGAATTCGGAATTATCTCTGCTGTTGGAGAACTTCCGCAAGGCAGAATTTGATGGCCAAGCTATTCCGGGCGGGACTTAACGGTAAGGTCCTGGGGAGTGTTGCTGAACAAAGAGACCTTGGAGTGCAGGTACATAGCTCCTTGAAAGTGGAGTCGCAGGGAGATAGGATAGTGAAGGAGGCGTTTGGTATGCTTTCCTTTATTGGTCAGAGTATTGAGTACAGGAGTTGGGAGGTCATGTTGCGGCTGGACAGGACATTGGTTAGGCCACTGTTGGAATATTGCGTGCAATTCTGGTCTCCTTCCTATCGGAAAGATGTTGAAAGGGTTCAGAAAAGATTTACAAGGGTGTTGGAGGGTTTGAGCTACAGGGAGAGGCTGGGGTCTGTTTTCCCTGGAGCGTCGGAGACTGAGGGGTAACCTTATAGAGGTTTATAAAATCATGAGGGGGGCACGGATAGGGTAATTAGACAAGGTCTTTTCCCCTGGGGTGGGGGAGTCCAAAACTAGAGGGCATAGGTTTAGGGTGAGAGGGGAAAGATATAAAAGGGAGGTAAGGGGCAACTTTTTCACACAGAGGGTGGTACGTGTATGGAATGAGCTGCCAGAGGAAGTGGTGGAGGCTGGTACAATGGCAACACTTAAAAGGCATCTGGATGGTTATATGAATAGGAAGGGTATGGAGGGATATGGGCCGGGTGCTGGCAGGTGGGACTAGATTGGGTTGGGATATCTGGGTGGGCATGGACGGGTTGGGCCGAAGGGTCTGTTTCTGTGCTGTACATCTCGATGACTCTAACTGGACTAAAAGCTGTGTGGAAATGTACCGCTCTCATGATTTTTTTAAAAAACTGGCAAGCTATTCCGGGCCATTTCTGTGTGGCCGTTTTGAGACAATGGGAAATGGTGAACCGCGGGCACGAGCCAATGCCAATTGGCGGAGAGATGGGCAACGGGGTTCGTAGTGGGTGTGTTTGTTCTCCGACGTTAAACCTTTGAGGAGGATTTCCAAGTACCAGCTGAGTAGATCCCTCCCGTTCGATTCCTCTCCCCTGACCAATCGAAGGCCCCGTGGGATCTTCCTCCTCACCTGCAGAGCGGATTAGTCCCCGCGGGTCTCGGAGGTTTGCAGCCTAGGGGAATAAGGCCCTTCGGCCCATTAAGTCTGTGCCGGTCAAAGCGCCACCTTCCCTGGCCATTCCCAGCACCCGGCGCTCCGTGACATATGTGCCCGTGTGTGATGTGGCCATGAAAGTGTTGACACCACCCCAACCCAGCTTATGGTTCAACCCATTAATGTTTGAAATGTCCAGACCTCCTTCACGGTGCCGCTGATGGAACGCAATAGTTCTCTCCTTTCGACTGTTCCAATCCGTCTTCCTATGACAAGGGCGGACTTTACCGCCCCCAGTTCAGCCCAAAACCCCTTATCCCCACTCTCCGGCCTTGGGTTAGTGTGTGTTCCCTGGTTGGGTTAGCCTTTTTCTGCCAGCCACCAGATAAAGGCAGATCGGGCCTGGGCGAGCGCTCTCAGAGATGCCCCGTTTGGAGTCAGAGGGAGTTCTGCAAGTTGTCCACAGACAGACACTTACACACTCTCACACACACTCACACACACACACACACACACTCACACTCACATACACACACACACTCTCTCTCACACACACACACACTCTCTCACACACACGCACTCACACACACTTACACTCACACACATTCACTCTCACACACACACACATACTCACACTCACACACATTCACACTCACTCATACACACACACTCACACTCTCACACACATGCACACATACTGTCACACACACACACTCACACACACATTCACACACACACAGACTCTCACACACACACACAAACACTCATACACACGCACACAAACACTCATTCACAGACTTCAACACACACACACAAACACTCATACACACACACACAATCATTCACAGACTTGAACACACACAAACACTCACAAACAAACTCAAACACACTCACACACAAACACTCATATACACACACACACACGCACTCACACACACAAACACTCATACACACACACACTCACATACACAAACACTCATGCACACACACACTCGTACACACACACACTCGTACACACACACACTCACACAAACACTCATACACACACACACTCATATACACACACACACTCATACACACACACACTCACACACACACAAACACTCATACACACACACACTCGTACACACACACACTCATACACACACACACACTCATACACACACAAACACAAACACTCATATACACACACACTTACACACACAAACACTCATACACACATACACTCACACACACACTCACACACACACTCATACACATACACACACCAACACTCATACACACTCACACACAAACACTCACACATACACATGCACTCACACACACACATACACATACACACACACACACTCATACACTCACATACACATACACATGCACTCACACACACACACATACACTCACACACACTCACATACACACAAACACACACATACACTCACATACACATACACACACCAACACTCATACACACACACACACAAACACTCATACACACACGCACTCACACACACAATCACTCATACACACACACACACAAACACTCATACACACACTCACACATACACACTCACACACACAATCACTCATACACACACGCACTCACACACACAATCACTCATACACACACACACAAACACTCATACACACACACACACACACAAACACTCATACACACACTCACACACACACACAAACACTCATACACACTCACACACACAAACACTCATACACACACTCACACATACACACTCACACACACAATCACTCATACACACACGCACTCACACACACAATCACTCATACACACACACACACAATCACTCATACACACACTCACACACACACTCACACACACACACACAAACACTTAGACACGCCGTCAGTCTTGCGTCACTTTCTCAGTTCCAACGGCACGTCGGTAACCAGGGAGCACGCCTTCAAAGTGGAGGCTTGAAGGTGCGAAGCTTTACCAGCCCAAGTGGCAATTATGGCATCTCGGCCAGTGTCGTTTGGCAAAGGTTATCGTCTGCCCCAGCTTGAGGGGGGAGTCGGATATCTCAGCAGTTTGACGTGCAGTGGGGATGTGCAGACTGTCGAGTGGAGATTAGCTACTGCTCCTGTGATTATTCTGGCTATTGAGGGAGTGCAGCGTAGGTTCACGAGGTCAATTCCCAGAATGGCGGGACTACCTTACGTTGAAAGATTGGAGCGACTGGGCTTGTATATGCTCGAGTTTAGAAGGCTGAGGGGGGATCTGATTGAGACGTATAAGATTATTAAAAGATTGGACACTCTGGCGGCAGGAAACATGTTTCTGCTGATGGGTGAGTCCCGAACCAGAGGACACAGCTTAAAAATAAGTGTTAGGCCATTTAGGACAGAGATGAGGAGAAACCTCTTCACCCAGAGAGTGATGGGTGTGTGGAATGTTCTGCCCCAGAAGGCAGTGGAGGCCAAGTCTCTGGATTGGTTTAAGAAAGAGTTGGATAGAGCTCTCAAGGATAGTGGAGATAAGGCAGGAACAGGATACTGATTGAGGATGATCAGCCAGGATCATATTGAATGGTGGTGCAGGCTCGAAGGGCAGAATGGCCTACTCCTGCACCTATTGTCTACTTCTCTGAAAAGGGCCTCTGCGTTTTGGAGAGAGCAGGAGTAGGCCGTCTGCCCCCCCCCCTCCCCCCACCTCAAGCCTGCCCCCCGCCCTTCAATAGGATCATGGCTGATCTCTCTCGGGGACTCAACTCCACTTCCTCATCCCTTCCCCCTTCATTCCTTTACTGTTCCAAAATCCATCTTTGCCTTCAAAACATTCAACGAGGTAGCCTCGATGATTCACTGGGCGGGGAATGCCACCGATTCACAATCCTCTGGGTGAAGAAATTCCTCCGTCCGAAATCTGCTCCCCCCCTTATTTTGAGACTGACTCCCCCTAGTTCTAGTCTCACCTACCAGTGGGAACAACCTCCCTGCTCCTATCTTATCTATTCCTGTCATCGTTTTATATGTTTCTATAAACCCCACCCCCCCCTCATTCTGCTAAATTCCATTGAATATAGTCCCAGTCTGCTCAGTCTCTCTCATAAGCCAACCCCCTCAACTCAGGAATCAACCCAATCAATTAACTCACACTCTCATACACAGGCCTGAACACACACTCACACACACAAACACTGAAACACAGACCCAAACACACACACTCACACACACACAAACATTCATACACAGACTTGAATACACACACACACACTCACACACAAACACTCATACACAGACTCGAACACGCGCAAACACTCATACACAGACTTGAACACACACTCACACGCGCAAACACTCATACACAGACTTGAACCCACACTCACATGCACAAACACTCATACACAGACTTGAACACACACTCACACACACAAACACTCATACACAGACTTGAACACACACTCTCACGCACAAACGCTCATACACAGACTTGAACCCACACTCACACACACAAACGCTCATACACAGACTTGAATCCACACTCACACGCACAAACACTCATAAACAGACTTGAACACACACTCATACACACACACACACACAATCATTCACAGACTTGAACACACACTCTCACTCATAAACAAACTCAAACACACTCACACACAAACACTCATACACACACACACAAACACTCATTCACAGACTTGAACACACACAAACACTCATAAACAAACTCGAACACACTCACACACAAACACTCATATACACACACACACGCACTCACATACAAACACTCATACACACACGCACTCATACACAAACACTCTTATACACACACACACAAACACTCATGCACACACACACAAACACTCATGCACACACACACTCGTACACACACACTCACACACTCACACACACACACACACAAACACTCATACACACACACACTCGTACACACACACACACTCATACACACACGCACTCATACACACACAAACACTCATATATACACACACAAACACTCATACGCACACACAAACACTCATACACACACACTCACACACACATACACTCAGACACACACACACACACTCATACACATACACACACCAACACTCATACACACTCACACACAAACACCCACACACTCACACATACACATGCACTCACACACACACACACACTCATACACATACACACACCAACACTCATACACATACACACACCAACACTCATACACACTCACACACAAACACCCACACACTCACACATACACATGCACTCACACACACACACACACTCATACACATACACACACCAACACTCATACACACTCACACACAAACACCCACAGTGATTCTGCGAAAATCCGGTCCAAATTTCCGGCAAAACCGCTCGATCCCAGGAACCGTAGCGCGGCATTCCTCAATGCTGTGGGAAACTCCCCAGCAACCTTTGTTACCACAGTCTGTGGGGGCCATCTGTTCGTGTCCGATAACACGGCCCAGGAAGGTGACTTTGACAAATTCCCTCTTAGCCAGGTTTCTCCGCAGACAAGAGTGTGGGCGGTATGGTGGCTCAGTGGTCAGCACTGCTGACTCACAGAGCCAGGGAGCTGGGTTCAATTCCCGCCTCAGGCAACTGTCTGCGTGGGTTTCCTCCGGGTGCTCCCACAGTCCAAAAATGTGCAGGTCAGGGTGATTTGGCCATGTTAAATTGTCAGTAGTGTTAAGTGTAGGGGAGTGGGTCTGTGTGGGTTGCTCTTCGGAGGGTCGGTGTGGACTTGTTGGGCCGAAGGGCCTGTTTCCACACTGTAGGGAATCTAATCATGAGTGTTAGGTATGCCTGAGAAAGAGTAAGTGTGTTTGAGTATGCGCTGTTTCTATGTTTTGAGTGTGTGTGCGCGCAGAGTCAGGCTCATTACCTTGACGATAGCCCAACTCCAATCCTTTGGCTTTGCTACCATTACCGAAGAAATATATTACATATGCACCTCATTTCATAAAGATTTCTGACCTTCAAGTGCATCTTCCATTCCATTTCCTGCAAGTTCTCCCCGTAGCCCATAAATCCTTGCGAGATCAAGACTTTATCAATCTCTGCCTTGAAGACGTTTAACGTCCCTGCGCTCCGTGGCAACGAATTTCACAGGCCGACCGCTCTCTGGCTGAAGAAATGTCTCCTCTGTTGGCCCTGCCCTAGACTTGCCCTCGAGTCTAGCACTGGAGTCATACGGAGGCCCAGATGGGGTAAGGACAGCAGATACATTCCCCCCTTCCCACCCCCTGCCCCACCCTCCTGCCAAAAGGGTGATCAGTGGTAGACTCACGATCTGAGACTAACTTCCAACTCCAGGTGTTTTGTCTCGAGGTCGCGAATTGAGTCGGAATTTGAATCCCATTGGTGGCCGGGATTTCACCTCACGTCTTCAGCTCATTAAACTCTGGATTATTAGTCCAGTTGACGTGATCATGACAGGGCTGGCGCAGGAGGGAGGGCTTCACATGGGTAGATCATTGGGATACCTTCTGGGGAAGGTGGGACCTGTACAAGAGGGATGGGTTGCACCTGGACTGGAGGGGCACCAATACCCTGGGCGAGGGGGTTTGCTAGAGCTCTTCGGGACGATTTAAACTAGATTGGCAAGGGGGCTGGGAACCAGAGTTACTGATCAGAGGAGAGGGTAGTTGTTGAACGGGCAGAAATAGAATGCAGAGGGTCTGTCTGGAAGGATACTCTGTGGTTAAGACGAAGGGTTGGGTTAAAGTGTGCCGGTTTCAATGCAAGGAGTGTCAGGAATCAGACCATAGGAGTGGAAATAAGGCCATCGAGTCCTCTCCGCCATTTAATCACGGGCACTTCAACGCCACTTACCCGCGCTCTCCCCGTAAATCCTTGCGAGATCAAGAATTTATCGATCTCTGCCTTGAAGACGTTTAACGTCCCTGCGCGCTGTGGCAACGAATTTCACAGGCCGACCGCTCTCTGGCTGAAGAAACGTCACCTCGTTTCCGTTCTAAATTGACCCCTTCTCATTCTAAGGCTGTGCCCACGGATCCTAGTCTCTCCCCCGCCTCACGGAAACAAATTCCCAGCGGCCATCCCTTTCTGAGCCACGCATTAATCTTGTACGTTTCTACCCTCAACCTCCCCTCAACCTTCTAAAGTTGAAGGAATACAATCTCAGAGCGATGAACTTAGAGCACGGATCAGTACTTGGAACTACGATGTTGTGACCATAACTGAGACATGGACTTTACAGGGGGCAGGAATGGTTGCTGGATGTTCCAGGGTTGGGATCTTTGAAAAAGAACAGGGAGATGGGGGGTGGGGGAGCGGTAAAAGAGGAGGGGGAGTAGGATTGTTAATTAAAGAG
The DNA here is from genome assembly GCF_037043375.1 of Chiloscyllium plagiosum. Classification (NCBI taxonomy): domain Eukaryota; kingdom Metazoa; phylum Chordata; class Chondrichthyes; order Orectolobiformes; family Hemiscylliidae; genus Chiloscyllium; species Chiloscyllium plagiosum. The sequence goes on along the minus strand of NW_028270186.1, from coordinate 17,883,374 downwards.
TGAGCCACAGTTGTTGGAAATGTGGTCGTTGAGAAGGATTTGTCTACTGGGTCAGTATGGGTGGAAGTCCGAAACGGGAAAGGAGCAGTCACTTTACTGGGAGTTTTCTATAGACCCCACCCCCCCAACAACTGCAGAGAGATGGAAGAACAGATTGGACAGCAGATCTTAAAAGGTGCAGATGTAACAGAGTTGTCGTTACGGGTGACTTCCACATCCCCAATATCGATTGGAACCTTCCTTATGGAACGGATAGAGCCGATTGTGTCTGGTGTGTCGAGGGAGGACTCCTGACTCAATACGTGGATAGGCCGACTAGGAGGGGAGGCCATATTGGATTTGGTGCTAGGCAACGAGCCAGGCCGGGAGTCAGATCTCTCGGTGGGAGAGCATTTCGGTGCGGGTGACCACAGCTGCCTCACCTTGACCACAGCCATGGAGAGGGATAGGAGCAGACGGTGTGGGAAGGTATTTAATTGGGGGAGGGGGGTAATTAGACTGCTGTGGAGTATAAATTGGAAACAATTACTCTCCAGGAAAGGCACAAGGAGCACTTGTTGCGAGTGTTGGATAACTTTGTCCCACCCAGTCAGGCAAGGAATTGTGAGGTGAAGGGACCTGGGATGACAGGATTAGATGAGAGTCCCTCCAGTGTGGAAACAGGCCCTTCGGCCCAACCAGTCCACACCGACCCTGCAAACAGCAACCCACCCAGACCCATTTCCCTCTGACTAATGGACCTAACACTACGGGAGAATCAACGTTTCGGGCATAAGCCCTTCTTCAGGAATGAGGAAAGTGTGTCCAGCAGGCTAAGATAAAAGGTAGGGAGGAGGGACTTGGGGGAGGGGCGTTGGAATTGCGATAGGTGGCGGGAGGTCAAGGTGAGGGTGATAGGTCAGACTGGGGTGGGGGCGGAGAGGTCAGGAAGAAGATTGCAGGTTAAAAAGGCGGTGCTGAGTTCGAGGGATTTGACTGAGACAAGGTGGGGGGAGGGGAAATGAGGAAACTGGAGAAATCTGAGTTCATTCCTTGTGGTTGGAGGGTTCCCAGGCAGAAGATGAGGCGCTCTTCCTCCAACCGTCGTGTTGCCATGGTCTGGCGATGGAGGAGTCCAAGGACCTGCATGTCCTTGGTGGAGTGGGAAGGGGAGTTAAAGTGTTGGGCTACGGGGTGGTTGGGTTGGTTGGTCCGGGTGTCCCAGAGGTGTTCTCTGAAACGTTCCGCAAGTAGGCAGCCTGTCTCCCCAATATGGAGGAGGCCACATCGGGTGCAGCGGATGCAATAGATGATGTGTGTGGAGGTGCAGGTGAATCTGTGGCGGATATGGAAGTATCCCTTGGGGCCTTGGAGGGAAGTAAGGGGGGAGGTGTGGGCGCACGTTTTGCATTTCTTGCGGTTGCAGGGGAAGGTGCCGGGAGTGGAGGTTGGGTTGGTGGGGGGTGTGGACCTGACGAGGGAGTCACGGAGGGAGTGTTCTTTTCGGAACGCTGATAGGGGAGGGGAGGGAAATATATCCTTGGTGGTGGGGTCCGTTTGGAGGTGGCGGAAATGATGGCAGATGATACGTTGTACATGGAGGTTGGTGGGGTGGTAGGTGAGGACCAGTAGGGTTCTGTCCTGGTGGTGGTTGGAGGGGCGGGGCTCAAAGGCGGAGGAGCGGGAAGTGGAAGAGATGCGGTGGAGGGCATCGTCGACTATGTCTGGCGGGAAATTGCGGTCCTTGAAGAAGGACCTTCCTAATCCACCCTAACCTGCACATCCCTGAGCACTATCGGTAATTTAGCATGGCCAATCCACCCTAACCTGCACATCCTTGAACACTGTAGGTAATTCAGCACGGCCAATCTACGCTATCCTGCACATCCTTGAGCACTATGAGTAATTTAGCATGGCCAATCCACCCTAACCTGCACATCCCTGAGCACTATGAGTAATTTAGCACGGCCAATCCACCCTAACCTGCACATCCCTGAGCACTATGGGTAATTTAACACGGCCAATCCACCCTAACCTGCACATCCCTGAGCACTATGGGTAATTTAGCACGGCCAATCCACCCTAACCTGCACATCCCTGAGCACTATGGGTAATTTAACACGGCCAATCCACCCTAACCTGCACATCCCTGAGCACTATGAGTAATTTAGCACGGCCAATCCACCCTAACCTGCACATCCCTGAGCACTATGGGTAATTTAACACGGCCAATCCTCCCTAACCTGCACATCCCTGAGCACTATGGGTAATTTAGCACGGCCAATCCACCCTAACCTGCACATCCCTGAGCACTATGGGTAATTTAGCATGGCCAATCCACCCTAACCTGCACATCCCTGAGCACTATGGGTAATTTAGCACGGCCAATCCACCCTAACCTGCACATCCCTGAGCACTATGGGTAATTTAGCATGGCCAATCCACCCTAACCTGCACATCTTTGGACTGTGGGAGGAAACCGGAGCACACGGGGGTAACCCACACAGACACGGGGGGGAGAATGTGCAAACTCCACACAGACAGTCGCCCCGAGGCTGGAATCGAACCCGGGTCCCCGGTGCCGTGAGGCAACAGTGCTAACCACTGAGCTTCTTGTCAAAATGAAGAAGGAAACTTACTTAAGGTTGAGGGAGCCAGGATGTGGCAGAGCTTTAGAGGATTACTGGGGGAGCTGGGAAAGAACTCAGAAATGGACTGAGGAGAGCTAGAAGGGGGCGTGAAAAAGCCTTGACGGGAAGGATTAGGGAAAACCCAAAGGCGCTCCACCCTTACGTGAGGAATAAGAGAATGATCAGAGAGAGGGTCAGGCCGGTCAGGGATAGGGGAGGGAACTTGTGCCGGGAGTCTGAAGAGTAAAGGGAGGGCCACAAATGAGTTTTTTTGCTTCAGTTTTCACTATCACCTTGTTGATAGTGAGAACAGTGGACCAGGTTAATAGGTTTGAACAGATCGATTTTAAGGACGTGGATATGCTGGGAATTTTGGGAAGCATCAAGATGGATAAGTCCCCAGGTCCGGACTGGATAGATCCAAGGTAATTACGAGAAGGGAGGAATGAGATCGCTGGCGATGATCTTTGCATCCTCACTCTCCACAGGAGTATTACCGGATGATTGGAGGGAGGGGAATGTTGTTCCTCTGTTCAAGAAAGGGAATAGGGAGATCCCTGGGAATTACAGACCAGTCAGTCCGTAGGAAGCAAGGTACTGGAGAGGATGCTGAGATTTCTGACTACTTGGAAGAACATGGTTTGATTAAAGCTAGTCAGCATGGCTTTGTGAGGGGACAGGTCAGGCCTCACACACCTTATTGAGCCCTTTGAGGATGTGACGGGACAACTTGATGA
>NW_028270186.1:17842528-17875028 GCF_037043375.1 Chiloscyllium plagiosum | reverse complement strand
GTGGGAGGAAATCGGAGCACCCGGAGGAAACCTACGCAGACGCGGGGAGAATGTGCAAACTCCACACAGACAGTTGCCCGAGGCTGGAATCAAACCCAGGTCCCTGGTGCTGTGAGGCAGCAGCCACCATGCCATCCGATGTTGGAGGGGAGGGAGAGAGAGAGAGAGAGAAAGAGTTTTTGTGTGTGTCTGTTTGGGAGTGTGTGTGTGTGAATTTGAGAGGGGGGAGAGAGTTTTTGTGTGTTTTTGTATGACAGAGAGTGTGTGTGAGAGAGAGAGTGTGTGTGTGTGAGTGTGAGAGAGAGATGGGGAGAGTGTGTGTATGTTTTTTGTGTGTGTGTGTGTGTAGAGGGGTGGGGGGAGGTGGAGGGAGAGGTTGAATAGGCTGGGGACTCTTTTCCCTGGAGCGTCAGAGGCTGAGGGGGTGACCTTATAGAGGTTTATAAAATCATGAGGGGGCATGGATTGGGTAAATAGACAAGGTCTTTTCCCTGGGATGGGGGAGTCCAGAACTAGCGGGGCATGGGTTTAGGATGAGAGGGGAAAGATATAAAAGAGACCTAAGGGGCAACCTTTTCACACAGAGGGTGGTATGTGTATGGAATGAGTTGCCAGAGGAAGTGGTGGAGGCTGATACAATTGCAACATTTAATAGGCATTTGGGTGGGGACATGGATAGGAAGGGTTTGGACGGAGATGGGCCAAGTGCTGGCAGGTGGGACGAGATTGGGTTGGGATATCTGGGTCGGCATGGACGGGTTGGACCGAAGGGTCTGTACGTCTCTCTGAGTCCAATGAAAATGGTATTTTCTTCCTCTTTTGCCGTTCAGTTGAATCTAGATTGTCCCAGTTGTGATGAGAAGTTGGGACGTCACGTTGAGGTTGTACAGGACATTGGTGAGGCCTCTTCTGGGAGTACTGTGCCCAGTTCTGGTCACCCAGTTGTAGGAAGGATATTATTAAACTGGAGAGGGTTCAGAAGTGATATACCTGGACATTGCTGGGTATGGAAGGTTTGAGTTATGAAGATAGCCTGGGACATTTTACATTGGAGCGTAGGAGGTTTAAGGGGTGACCTTATAGAGGTTTATAAAATCGTGAGGGGTCATGGAAAAGGTGAATGGCAGGTATCTTTCTTCTCAGATGGGGGATTTCGTAGACAAGGGGGCACATTTTTATGGTTTTAAAAAGACATGAGGGGCAATTTTCTTTTCCCAAAGAGAATGGTTCGTGTGTGGACTGAACTTTCAGATGGTGGTGGGGTGGCGATGTTTCAAAGTCCTTTAGATAAGTAGATGAATAAATAATATTTAGAGGGATACGGGTCAGGAGCAGGCAGGGGGGACTAGTTTGGTTTGGGATTATGGTCAGCACGGACTGATTAGACCGAAGGGTCTGTTTCTCTGCTGTATGACTCCGCAGGTAGTCCAGTTACAGATGTCATAGGAGACTCGAAACTTCAACGCGGTTTCTCTGTCTCTCTCTCTCTCTCTCTCTCTCTCTCTCTCTCCACACACCCGCTGAGTTCTGGCTGTAGGTTTGCTCGGTGAGCCGGAAGGCTCGTTTCCTGACGTTTCGTCACCATACTAGGTAACATCATCAGTGAGCCTCCGGTGAAGTCCTGTTGGTGTAGCCCGCTTTTAATTTGGGTTTCCTGGGATGGCGATGTCATTTCCTGTGGTGACGTCATTTCTCTCAGCGGGGTGGTAAATGGGGTCCAAGTCGACGTGTTTGTTGATAGAGTTCCGGTTGGATTGCCAGGCTTCGAGGAATTCTCGCACGTGCCTCCGTTTGGCTTGTCCTAGGACGGGTGTGTTGTCTCAGTCCAAGTGGTGTCCTTCCTCATCCGCATGTGAGGATACTAGTGAGAGAGGGTCAGGGTCTTTCTGTGGCTTGGTTGATGTTTGTGTATCCTGGTGGCTAGCTAATTTTGCCTGCTCAGTTTCTCCTGAACTTTCCATCAAAGTGCCGCTCAGATCAGCTCGACAGTTGACAAAGAAGGAGAAAATTAGAAGCTGTCTCGGGGTTCTTAGGGGAGCCAAGTGAAAAACAAAGCAATTAACCCACTGCAAATGTTTTAAGGCAAGGGAATGCATGAGGGAGTTTGGTGTACACCGGTCCCCTAAGGTAGCAGGACAGGGGAGGGGTGGGGGGGGGGGGGATAAAGGTTCAGAAGGATTATGGGATACTTGCCTTCATTAACTGAGGTGTAGGATTCAAGAGCAGGGAGGGTTTGGCTGGGAACTGTACACAACGGGAGTGAGGCCACGCAGCGAGAGTATTGTGGGCATCCACATTATAGGAGGGATGGGATAGCACTGGGAGAGAGGGGGCAGAGGGAGATTTACCAGGATGGTGCCTCGTTCGGGGTTGGGGGCAGGGGGACGGTTTCAGTTCTTGAAGAGAGATTGGGACAGACTGGGGGAGGGGCTTGTTTCCGTCGGAGCGGAGGAGGTGGAGAGGGGACATGATTGAGACGGATAAGAGGGTGAGGGGTATCGATAGGGTCGAACTTTTCCCCTTGATGGAGGGAATTAATGACCTGGGGGGGGGGGGGAGGGAGGGGGATGGATAGATTGAAAGGAAGGGGCAGGAGGGGGGGGACCGTGAGGAAACATGTTTTCCCCCAGAGGCTGCTGGGAAATCTGGAAGTCTGTGCCTGCCAGGGGGAGGAGGGGAGAGGCAGAAACTCTCGACATACTGAAGGAGGATTTAGATGGGGCACTCGCCGTGCCAAGGCTATTTGGCACGTGCTGGGGAAACGGGGGTTAGAACAGTGAGGTGGTCGGCTTCTGACCGGCGCAGATGTGATGGGCCGAAGGGCCTCATTCTGTGCCGTCAGCCTCGATGCCTGGGTGAGGTCGCTTTTGAAAAGCCCTGTTCCCGTGATTTGTGAAGATTGCGTGGAGGAGAGTGTTAAGAATCTCAACGGGAAGGTGAAAGAAAGATGGCTGCCGGGAGGAAACGCGGCAGCCCATTTGTGCACAGCACGATCCCGCAGACAGCTGCGTAGGGGTGGCACGGGGCATGTCTCGGTTGGAAGACTGGCCCCGAAAGAAAAAGATGGCACCTCCCAGGCTGTAACCTTCTCTCTCTCTCTCTCTCTCTCTCTCTCTGTGCTCCTGACTTCCTTGCCCACCTTTGCAGCTATCCGGGCGGCCCAGTGTCACCCTCCGAGGGGATGGGCCTGCCTTCGCACTCCGGGCCCCTGGCCCGCTTCACCCAGCCGGCGGCCGCTGCTGTCGCCGTCGCCGCCGCCACGGCAACCATCGCCGCCACGGCAACAGTCGCTGCCCTGCAGGAGAGGCAGAGCCAGGAACATGTGGGAGCGTACGCAATGGTAAGAGAGGCGATCCCGCCCTCCTCCACAATCCCTCCCCGCTGCCCCCCTCCCTTGATGACTATTGCCACCCCGCAACAATAAATTCAGAATCGATTGTGTTTTAGTATCCTGGGGCATAGTTTAAACTGATTGGTTGGATTTGAATTGTTGTCAAAACAGCAACCAAAACTCAGGTATCCGTGTCACAGCCAAATGTTACATCTTTTCAATTTTCCAGTACACGCTGGTCATGTGACAGGCGCTTGTAAGCTCTCAGGGCGAAACAGCGTTCGCTCTCTCTTAAAGGTACAGCACACTCCTTCAACTTCATAACGCAGGGTTGCCATTGATATGGGAGCAGCAAGCATGCCATTCAGCCCGTCGAGTCCGGCCGCTAATTTCGAAGAAAGCGGTGGCGGAGGGTAGATTTGAAGGAGAGAGTGGGGAAAGGGACGTGCGAACACCTAGAGAGGGGGAATTAATAGCGATTGCAGTTGAGGTGAGAGCGAAACACAGTGAGGTGAGAGGCAGTCAGCATTTCAGCAGGGATCAGTTTGAAGGAGCAGAAGAGTGGGACTGAAGGGAGAGTAATTGAGAGCAAGATGGTGGGGCTCCCAAGGAATCATGGGAGCTCCAAGTGGATGCTGGGAAGCCAGATTGACATCCCTGGGCACCAGGCATTCCAACATACCTTGTAAATGCAAGGTAACTGAAACATCATCTCTGTTTCTCTCCACAGATGTTACCAGCACCTGACATTCCGAGTGCATTCATTTTTTTTTATCTTTGAGGACAGTGTATTTCTTGCAGAATGCCCTCTCAGCTAGATTCAGACTCGGCTGTATGCGCAGGGCCTCAGTGAGGCCTCGTTCACCATAAGATATGCACCTTGGGTCCCAATTTCTCAATTAAGCACACTTCCCTTCGCAAAGGGATGTAAATTCTTTACCATGAAGGACTGAGTCAAAGGTTTCCAGGGATTAGGGGCCTGCAATTGTGTTGGTAGACTGGAGAAGCTAGGGTTCGTAGGATCCCTCCAGACGACAAAGTTCACACTGATTATGTGAACAGGAGCATCCCACCCAGACCCATTCCCCCTCAGACCCATTCCCCCTATCATATTACCCTGCATTTCCCATGCTTACCAGCACATCCCTGAGTACTATGGGACAATGTAGCACGGCCAATCCACCCTAACCTGCACATCTCTGGGCACTGTGGGTAATTTAGCATGGCCAATCCACCCTAACCTGCACATCCCTTGGCACTGTGGGGTCATTTACAATCCACCCTAACCTGCACATCCTTGAACATTATGGGTAATTTAGCATGGCCATTCCACCCTAACCTGCACATCCCAGAGCACTCTGAGTCGCACTGGTGGACCCTCCCTCATTATGGGCATTTAAATGGGCATTGGATAGGCATATGCAGGATAGTGGGCTAATGTAGGTTAGGTGGGCTTGGGTCGGCGCAACATCGAGGGCCAAAGGGCCTGTATTGCGCTGTATTTTTCTATGTTCTATGTTCTATCCCTGAACACTGTGGGGTAATTTAGCATGACCAACCCACCCGAACCTGCACATCCCTGGGCACTACGGGTAATTTAGCGCGGCCAACCCACCTGAACCTGCACATCACTGGGCACTATGGGTAATTTAGAATGGCCAGCCCACCCTATACTGGACATCCCTGAGCACTATGGGTAATTTAGCATGGCCAATCCACCCTAACCTGCACATCCCTGATGCACTATGGGTAATTTAGCATGGACAGCCCACCCTATACTGCACATCCCTGAGCACTATGGGTAATTTAGCACGGTCAATCCACCCTAACCTGCACATCCCTGAGCACTATGGGTAATTTAGCACGGTCAATCCACCCTAACCTGCACATCCCTGGACTGTGGGAGGAAACCCGCGCAGGCACGGGGAGACCGTGCAAACCGTGCACAGGTGGTCGCCCGAGAGTGGAATTGAACCCGGGTCCCTGGTGCTGCGAGGTAGCAGTGCTAACCACTGAGCCACCGTGCGACCTGAGAGTTGAGGGGGACGTTTGGTCGAGGTGTTCTTACAGAGGAGAGACGGGGAGAATCTGTCCCCATTAGCACGCAGGTGGAGAAGCAGAGTCCACGTTTTTAAAAGGAACCAGGGAGTCCCTGAACTCTGTGAATCCGGGGCATGAATTGGCTTGCTGCAGAAGCAGCTCCACCCTTAAACATCCGGAGCGGGAAACATGGATCAGCCTCCTGATCCAGGAATCCCGAGGCTGAATGTAGTGACACTGCTGACCTCACTGATGTCAGAGTTCAGCATTCTCGACCAAAGTACTTCCCCAATCCGAGCTCCTCTTCACTGCTTGAAGTGACGCTCCTGTGAACCTTGCTGCTCGCCCTCGATCTGGACACCCATGCAAGAGTGCCAAATCTCAAAGGGAGCAACAACTCCCCACCGCACAAGAGAAAGGCTGCGTGCTCTGATTGGTCACAGTGTTGCCACGGAGATGGCGCCAGGGGAACTGTTTACTCCTTTGACTGACAAAGTCGACTTGGCAAGACCAAGAAATTCCTACGCCCGTTGGGTAAATACAGGATGAAATCCTACATCAGTCCATCCCTCTAAGTTCTGTGTATTGCGAAGTTGGGTAGAGTATTTGTGGATTGGAAGGCAGGATGTTTGAATTTGATGTTTGTAAAATGATCGGGTTGGGGTTGGGGGGGGGGGGGAAGTGTGTGTGGTCCCTTTAAAGGATGTTGTGTTATTTCACCCTCTCTCTCTCTATGCTTAGCAATTTGAAAACTTGCCAGTTGGCAAGTGCTCAAAAATTGAAACATTTTCCTGTTAGCGAGTAAAATGGCATTTTTACCAAGCCAACAGGTTTTTAAATTTAGCCAATTAATGTAAAATTGGCGCTTGATGATAAAGGACCAATTAAATTGAAATCTGATGGCTTTGACAACCTCGCGCCAACGTGATTGTAAAGAAATGAATAGGTCATCAAGGGATGAAAGAAGATGGCGTTTAAAAATCGGCAGAGAGCATCTGAGGAGATTGGCCGTCTCAGCTCTCAGAGTAACCATCAGCTAAATATAAAGGAGAGCCCTCTTAGATAAATTAAGTTGCCTGACCAGTATCCAGCGGGGACCGGTGTTCCTGATGCAAGGATCTGAAGGAGGAGGTGTTCATGAAAAAAGGATCATTGGAGATAACACAGGAAGGTGTGGAGGACATAACCTGGCTGTAACCTTGAGAGACTAAATTCTGCTGTCTTGGTCTATAAGTGGGATTTGTATTTATTGGAACAGCATAGCTTTAGAATGGTGTTTCTTCAGGAATACTGGCAAGGGGAATTAACCGGTTTATTAGTGGTTTTGTTAAGTTGTTCATTAGGTAAGTAAATTGTTACTTGTTAATGATAGAGTGATTTCCTTTTATTTGGCCACTCCTTGATAACAGACTTGGGGGGGGGGGATGTGTGAGAGGTAGGTTACATTTGTCGTCTTTTACCGAATCAAGATGCAAGGTGAGGCTCTCCGGCCATTTTGGTTTTAGGTGCTTGGAAAGGGGTTCGACATAACAGCCGAGCAACGTTTGTTTCTAACCCCTCCACGCCATCTTGTTTCGCAGATCAGTGCACCGCAGCCCTACAGTAGCCAGTACCTGACTCACTCGGGAGCCAGGGGCCTAACCCAGATGTCCACAGGAACGGCCGTCGGGGGAGTGCCGGGGGCGGTGGGGCAGCCGGGCATCTCCGTGAGCCAGCCACGCCCGCCCCCGATCCACGCCGCGTTCAACGCCCAGAGCCAGTGCGCGCCGCAGCACGGCTACCTGGGGGGACGGCAGCCACAGCAGTTGCCCGGCCAGGGGCTGAAGAGGCCGTACGTCAGTGAGGTGAGACCGTGCTCGGGCTGCTCTTCAACACGGGGGGGCCATCTTTACCGATGGCTGGGCCAACCCAACTGCGTTCAGTTCTGGTCTCCCTGCTCCCAGGAACGACAGTGTGAAACTCGAAAGGGTTCAGAAAACGAGGGTTCGAGCTACAGGGAGAGGCCAAATAGGCTGGGATTATTTTCCCTGGGGCCTCGGAGGCTGAGGGGTGACCTTATAGAGGTTTCGAAAATCATAGAACAATGAGCACAGGGGAGTACGGCACAGTCCAGGCCCTTCGGCCCTCGATGTTGTGCCGGCCTTTTAATCCTACTCTAAGATCAGACTAACCTACACGCCCTTCATTGTACTATCATCCACGGGCCTATCCAAGAGTCGCTTTAATGCCCCTGATGTCTCTGACTCTACTCCCACCGCTGTCAGTGCATTCCCACCATTCTCTGTGTAAAGAACTGACCTCTGACATCTCCCCCGAAACCTTCCTCCAATCACCTTCAAATTATGCGCCCACCGTGAGTGCCATTTCCGTCCTGGGAAAAAAGTCTCTGGCTCTCCACTCTATCTAGGCCTCTCATCCCTCTTCACTCCAATGAGAAAAGTCCTCGCTCCCTCAACCTGTCTTCATGAGACCTGCCCTCCAGTCCCGGCAGCATCCTGGTCAACCTCCTCTCTAAAGCTTCCACATCCTTCCAATATTTCTTTTTTATCTTCCTTTCTTTTTTCGAAATCAGTCCTCAATAATAAAGGAAAGAATACCAGTTAACGCAACTGGCTTTGTAAACCAGCCAGCTCAAGAATCAGTCTCCTCCAAAAATGCACGAAACCAACAACCGCAGTAACACACTGACGGTAGCACCAGCCAGCACAGAGTCAGCGCCCTAAACTCAGGAGACTCTAAATCTCCTGGTTATATTTCTTTTTATGAAACCCTCACACTACAGCATGGTGGCTCAGTGGTTAGCACTGCTGCCTCCCGGCACCTGGGACCCAGGTTCGATTCCAGCTCTGGCAACTGTCTGTGTGGAGTTTGCACATTCTCCCTGTGTCTGTGTGGGTTTCCTCCCACAATCCAAAGATGTGCAGTTAAGGTGGATTGGCCATGCTAAATTACGCGTAGTGCCCAGGGATGTGCAGGTCAGGGTGGATTGGCAACGCTAAATTACCCATAGTGCTCAGGGATGTGCAGGTTAGGGTGGATTGGCCGTGCTAAATTACCCATAGTGTTCAGGGATGTGCAGGTTAGAGTGGATTGGCTATGCTAAATTACCCATAGTGTTCAGGGATGTGGAGGTTAGGGTGGATTGGCCATGCTAAATTACGCGTAGTGCCCAGGGATGTGCAGGTCAGGGTGGATTGGCCGTGCTAAATTACCCATAGTGTTCAGGGATGTGCAGGTTAGGGTGGATTGGCCATGCTAAATTACCCATAGTGTTCAGGGATGTGCAGGTTAGAGTGGATTGGCCATGCTAAATTACCCATAGTGTTCAGGGATGTGCAGGTTAGAGTGGATTGGCTATGCTAAATTACCCATAGTGCTCAGGGATGTGCAGGTTAGGGTGGATTGGCCGTGCTAAATTACCCATAGTGCTCAGGAATGTGCAGGTTAGGGTGGATTGGCTATGCTAAATTACGCGTAGTGCCCAGGGATGTGCAGGTCAGGGTGGATTGGCCGTGCTAAATTACCCATAGTGCTCAGAGATGTGCAGGTCAGGGTGTATTGGTCATGCTAAATTACCCATAGTGCTCAGGGACGTTCAGGTTAGGGTGGATTGGCCATGTTAAATTACCCATAGTGCTCAGGGATGTACAGGTTAGGATGGATTGGTCATGCTAAATTACCCATAGTGCTCAGGGATGTGCAGGTTAGGGTGGATTGGCCGTGCTAAATTACCCATAGTGCTCAGGGATGTTCAGGTTGGGGTGGATTGGCCATGCTAAATTACCCATAGTGCTCAGGGATGTTCAGGTTGGGGTGGATTGGCCATGCTAAATTACCCATAGTGCTCAGGGATGTTCAGGTTGGGGTGGATTGGCCATGTTAAATTGCCCGTAGTGTTAGGTGCATTAGTCAGAGGGTAAATGGGTCTGGGTGGGTTACTCTCCGGACGGTCGGTGTGGACTAGTTGGGCTGAAGGGCCTGTCCCCACACTGTAGGGAATCTAAATTACCACCTAAAACTGCGGTAGCTCTTATACACGTCCTTCCTATAATGCGGCGACCAGAACTGAACACAATATTCCAAGTGTGACACAATACTCCAAGTCTGGGCATGAGAGGGGGCATGGATAGGGTGAACAGACAAGGTCTTCTCCCTGGGATGGGGGAGTCCAGAACTAGAGGGCTATGGTTTAAGGTGAGGGGGCAAAGATTCAAAAGAGACCCGAGGGGCAACTCTTTCACGCAGAGGGTGGTGCGTGTATGGAGCGAGCTGCCAGAGGAAGTGGTGGAGGCTGGTATAACGTTCAAAAGGATAGGGACATGAAGGGTTTGATGGGCTATGGGTGAAATGCTGGCAAATGGGACTAGACTAATTTGGGATGTCTGGTCGGCATGGAGGATTGGGACCGAAGGGTCTGTTTCTGTGCTCTGACTCTGCATCGCTGCACATCATTTCTGTTCAAATCATTGTCAAATGCCTCAGATGAACCTGCCTCCACTCCATTGGTATTCCACACACTAGCAACTCGCTGGGTGAAAAGCACATTTCCCACACCACCCTTATTGCCTCGGTGTGCCACTCTGTTTGCCCTGGATGAGAAAATGGCACCAGCGGGCGCCACGCCAAGGGCTGGTGCAAGAAATGCCAGCCTCGCCCTCTGAACGCTTAGAAAGGGGAACCCACTGGGGGGGAGGGGAACTGCCCGGTAGGCGAATGGTACAGAATCCGAATGGCGCAGAATGAGGTCTTTTGGCCCATCACACCTGCCGGCTGGTTCTATCCCCTCGGGTCCAGTCTCCGCACCACGACGATGCGAAAGTGCCTTGGTTGAGCCTGCCCCCTGGCAGTGAATCCCGCACCCTGAACCAATCGCTGGGTGCAAACGATTTCTCTCGTACGCCACATCTGTGCCCCCCCCTCACCCACCTCATTTCTCGTTCCAGTCATAGGCGGCAGCCGCCATTTTACAGCTGCCATGAAATCAAGTTCACCTACTTGACATTTCAGCTGAGGAAATCTGTCACCCCCTTGCCCGCTACAGTCTGTCATGAGTGATGTTAACTCCCGCCCCCCCCCCCCCCCCACCATGGGGACAATGCGGGACAATCCACATTGACCCCACCAGTGACGCTCACATCCTGGGAGTGAATGAACAGAAACAATCGAGATCCTGGGCCCCAGCGCTGCATCTTGCTTTAACACTCTGCACCGATAGCTCACTTTGTAACATTCCTGATGCTGTGACTCCACTGTTCCCTGGTCTTGCCAAGCCCTGATTGGGAGCCACCTTGATGAAGCAGGCTGTCTGGTTATTATGACGGGCCTGCACCACGGCCCAGTGGTTAGCACCGCTGCCTCACGGCGCCAAGGACCTGGGTTCGATTCCAGCCTCGGGCGACTGTCTGTGTGGAGTTTGCACATTCTTTACCCCCCCCCCCCCCCCCACACATGTATGTGTGGGTTTCCTCCCACGGTCCAAAGATGTGTAGGTTAGGTTGGATTGGCAATGCTAAATTACCCATAGTGCCCAGGGATGTGCAGGTTAGGGTGAATTAGCTGTGCTAAATTGCCCATAGTGTTCAGGGAGGTGCAGGTTAGGATGGATTGGCCATGCTAAATTACCCATAGTGTCCAGGGATGCACAGGTTAGCATGGATTTGCCATGGGAAATTACCCATAGTGTCCAGGGATGTACAAGTTAGGATGAATTGGCCATGCTAAATTACACAGTGTTCAGGGATGTGCAGGTTAGGATGGATTGGCCATGGGAAATTGCCCCATAGTGTTCAGGGATGTGCAGGTAGGGGGGGATTGGCCATGCTAAATTACCCATAGTGCTCCGGGATGTGCAGGTTAGGGTGGATTAGCCATGCTAAATTACCCATAGTGTTCAGGGATGTGCAGGTTAGGGTGGATTGGCCATGCTAAATTACCCATAGTGCTCAGGGATGTGCAGGTTAGGGTGGATTGGCCATGCTAAATTACCCATAGTGCTCAGGGATGTGCAGGTTAGGGTGGATTAGCCATGGGAAATACAGGGTTACTGGGATAGGGTAGGGCATCAAGTATGGGTGGGATGGTCTTCAGAGGGTTGGCATGGACCCGATGGGCTGAACGGCCTGCAGGGACTCTGTGATTTCTGCTCGGAGAGCTATTTCTCGGGGTGGGTCTGTTTGACGGGTCTAACGCAGGCCCCTCTTGGGTGGGGAGGAGGGATCCTGCTGATGTTATTAACTGGAAATTCTGTTCTCTCCCATGTCTTCACGCAGAGCTACCTGGGGCCTCACTATCCTCCTGCCAACCCACAGCGACCGCTCCCGTCTCCCAGCTACCCTGCCAGGATGCCAGGCCAATCGAGTGCGGCGTCCTACCCCTTGCCCCCTGGCGCAGTGGGGCAGTATTACAAGGTCAGAGCGCGTTTGAATGGTCAATGTTCCCCATTTTTGGCTCAGCGTTGAGGTACTCCCATGTGTAGCCATCCATAAACTGTGAGTAACCCCCGAGGATCAGGAAACGCTGCCCCCTATAGACCAGCAGCAGTAATCACACCACACGTAAACGTGCGAGTTGGATAAGCGAAGAGTCGGTGAATTTTTCGATCATAGAATTCCTACAGTGTGGAAAAAAGTTCTCCAGCCCAACACTTCCACACCGACTCTCCCACCCTTCCCCTTTCCCCTATTATGCTACATTTACCCCTAACCTATATATCCCTGAGCACTATGGGTAATTTAGCACAGCCAATTCACCCTAATCTGTACATCCCTGAACACTATGGGTAATTTAGCATGGCCAATCCACCCTAACCTGCACATCCCTGAGCACTATGGGTAATTTAGCACGGCCAATCCACCCTAACCTGCACATCCCTGAGCACTATGGGTAATTTATCACAGCCAATCCACCCTAACCTGCACATCCCTGAACACTATGGGTAATTTAGCATGGCCAATCCACCCTAACCTGCACATCCCTGAGCACTATGGGTAATTTAGCATGGCCAATCCACCCTAACCTGCACATCCCTGAACACTATGGGTAATTTAGCATGGTCAATCCACCCTAACCTGCACATCCCTGAGCACTATGGGTAATTTAGCACGGCCAATCCACCCTAACCTGCACATCCCTGAACACTATGGGTAAGTTAGCATGGCCAATCCACCCTAACCTGCACATCCCTGAGCACTATGGGTAATTTAGCACGGCCAATCCACCCTAACCTGCACATCCCTGAGCACTATGGGTAATTTACCATGGCCAATCCACCGTAACTTGCACATCTGTGGGAGGAAGCCGGAGCACCCGGAGGAAACCCACACAGACACGGGGGAAGAATGTGCAAACTCCAAACAGACAGTTGCCCGAAGCTGGAGTTGAACCTGGGTCCCTGGCGCCGTGAGGCAGTGGTGCTAACCACTGAGCCACCTTGCCACCTCATCAATACTTAGCAGCCCTCAATATCCAGAATAACAGCTAATTGCATCAGAATGTTTCACTGTGTTCGAGAGGATGATTCACTCTAGACGTCCATGAACTAGGTACCTTCCAACACTTTTGCCTTTCTGTCAAGCGAGGTTCCTTCTGTTAGATGTGTGAGATTGGTTAATTTGCTTGACAGGTTACCAAGGTTATAAACTCCCTTTGCGGCAGTTACCTACAGAGTTAAAATATTGTAGCACAATTATTAATAAGTCAGCTTATCCGTGCCAGTCCACCTAACCTGCACATCCCTGGGCATTATGGGTAATTTAACATAGCCAATCCACCCTAACCTGCACATCCCTGGGCATTATGGGTAATTTAACATAGCCAATCCACCCTAACCTGCACATCCCTGGGCATTATGGGTAATTTAACATAGCCAATCCACCCTAACCTGCACATCCCTGAGTACTATGGGTAATTTAGCATGGCCAATCCACCCTAACCTGCACATCCCTGAGCACTGTGGGTAATTTAACATAGCCAATCCACCCTAACCTGCACATCCCTGAGCACTATGGGTAATTTAACATGGCCAACCCACCCTAACCTGCACATCCCTGAGCACTATGGGTAATTTAGCATGGCCAATCCACCCTAACCTGCACATCCCTGAGCACTATGGGAAATTTAACATAGCCAATCCACCCTAACCTGCACATCCCTGAGCACTATGGGGTAATTTAACATAGCCAATTCACCCTAACCTGCACATCCCTGAGCACTATGGGGTAATTTAACATGGCCAACCCACCCTAGACCTGCACATCCCTGGGCACTATGGGTAATTTAACATGGCCAACCTATGTGGTAAGAGTGGGAAAGCTATGCTTTAAAACCATTGCTGTCCATCCTCTGGCAGGGTCCCGATGGCGAACGCTGGGTTTCTGGCATTGTTGTGATCCACTTGATGAGGAGAGAGAAAGCCGAGGAGAGAGTCGGAGCACGTTCTTGCAATTGTGATGCTGTCTGCTCTTAGCTGGGGGTCCGCGGGACGTCTTTGTTCCCTCCGATGGAGCGGCTGCGCTGGCAGACGACTCGGTGGCTCTACCCAGTTGTTTCGGAGGCCGGTGTAGAGTTGGGCATCGCCGGAAAGGGGGGGTCTGGAGTCACCAAGGAGGGAAAACCGGGAGTTGGGTGGGGCGAGAGGATAGCAGACTTCCTTCCTTCCCTCAAGAGTATCCTACAGCGCGGAGACAGGCCCTTTGGCCCAAACTGGTCGGTGCCGGCCAAAACGTCCATCTCCCATTTCCCTGCGCTTGGCCCATACCCATCTAATCCTTTTGGAAACCACTTCAGTCACGCTGCTGGGACCTTTCTGACAATTAATGCCCGTGATGGGATTTGAAGCCTTGGCCGGGTTGGGGGCGGTGGCGTGGTTGGTAGTGGAGTAATGACGCTGGTCTCTTCACCGTCCTAGGAATCGAAAGCCGGAGTAGGCCGTCTGACCTCCCTCGAGCCTGCCCCCTGCCCTTCAATAGCGTCATGGCCGATCTCTCTCGGGGACTTAGCTCCACTTTCCCCGCCCTCTCCCCCTTCATTCCTTTACTGTTCCGCAATCCATCTTTGCCTTTCAAAACATTCAACGGGAATAGCCTCGATGATTCACTGGGCAGGGAATGCCACTGACTCACAATCCTTTGGGTGAAGAAATTGCTCGTCAACACCGTCCAAAATCTGCTCCCCCCACCCCCCCTCATTTTGAAACTGTTCCCCCCTCGTTCTAGTCTCACCCACCCTGCTTCTATCTTACGTATTCCCTTCATAATTTTATGTGTTTCTCTAAGATCCCCCACTCATTCTTGTTGAACTCCAATGAATATAATCCCAGCCTACGATAGGCCTTGAGAGTGCTAGGCGTTTTCTCATTGGAACGGCGAAGGATGAGGGGTGACTTGATCGAGGTTTATAAGATGATCAGGGGAATAGATAGAGTAGACAGTCAGAGACTTTTCCCCCGGGTGCAACAGAGTGTTACAAGGGGACATAAATTTAAGGTGAAGGGTGGAAGGTATAGGGGGGATGTCAGGGGTAGGTTCTTTACCCAGAGAGTGGTGGGGGCACGGAATGCGCTGACTGTGGGAGTGGCAGAGTCAGAAACATTGGTGGCCTTTAAGCAGCAATTGGATAGGGACATGGATGGGTGCTTAAGCTAGGACAAATGTTCGGCACAACATCGTGGGCCGAAGGGCCTGTTCTGTGCTGTATTGTTCTATGTTCTATAAGCCAACCACCCCCCCCCCACCAACTCTTGGAATCGACCCAGTGTAGATTCCTGAAGAAGGGATTATGCCCGGAACGTCAATTCTCCTGTTCCTTTGATGCTGCCCTGACCTGCTGCGCTTCTCCAGCAACACATTTTTAAGCTCAAGTGAGGAGACCAAAACTGGACGTAGTATTTCAGACGCTAGACAGCTGCAGCCTGTTTGTAAACCCCAGTGGACGAGAAGGTGGGATGAATGACAGAAACTAGCCTCTTCTCCCCGTTACCTGTACACAGATCTTTGAAAGTTGCCACCCAGGTAAATAGTGCGGTGAAGAAGGCATATGGCGTACTGGCTTTTATTGGTAGAGGAATTGAGTTCCGGAGTCCTGAGGTCATGTTGCAGTTGTATAAGACTCTGGTGCGGCCGCATCTGGAGTATTGTGTGCAGTTTTGGTCGCCATACTCTAGGAAGGATGTGGAGGCACTGGAACGGGTGCAGAGGAGGTTTACCAGGATGTTGCCTGGTATGGTAGGAAGATCGTATGAGGAAAGGCTGAGGCACTTGGGGCTGTTTTCATTGGAGAAAAGAAGGTTTAGGGGTGACTTGATAGAGGTGTACAAGATGATTAGAGGTTTAGATAGGGTTGACCATGAGAACCTTTTTCCACGTATGGAGTCAGCTATTACGAGGGGGCATAGCTTTAAATTAAGTGGGGGGGGTAGGTATAGGACAGATGTTATGGGTAAGTTCTTTACTCAGCGAGTCGTGAGTTCATGGAATGCCCTGCCAGTAGCAGTGGTGGACTCTCCCTCATTATGGGCATTTAAGCGGGCATTGGATAGGCATATGGAGGATAGTGGGCTAGTGTAGGTTAGGTGGGCTTGGATCGGCGCAACATCGAGGGCCGAAGGGTCTGTACTGTGCTGTATTCTTCTATGTTCTATGTTCTACCCTGACTGGGAGATCGGTCTGGTGACAGAGCGTCCCCGAGATGTTCGGATCTGTCGATGGGTGACCCCCTGTTTTTTTTTTTTGACCCCACAGTCCTCGGAGCGGTACAATGGACCAAGCAACAGCTTTCCAGCTGATACTTCCAGTGGCTACCCGCAGGTCAGTATGAACGGGGTATGTTTGAGTTCTTTGGACTGGGCGTCGGAGGGGTTGGTGGAGGGATCTGAGGGGCAGGGTGCTCTCGACACAGGGCTCTCCCCCCACTCACCATCGGGGTACCGGTCTGTGCATGGGTCAATCCCGAAACCCTTCTGTATCCCACACGGAGGGGTCAGAACTGTCTCGACCTCTACCTCTGACGTACTGACCAAACTTCCTCAGCCCTCTCCAGTAGATAATTCTTCACTGCCGTCCGAGGAAATGATATTCTAATCTCAGACCTCAGTGACTTTCCCCCTTCTTTGCCGCAGACTCTAGATCAGGGGAGAAATAATTGCCTCTCTCCCTTTAATGTAAATTTTAATGAGATCATTTCTCCTTTAGATTAGATTCCCTACCGTGTGGAAACAGGCCCTTCAGCCCAACACGTCCACACCGAGCCTCCGAAGAGTAACCCACCCAGACCCATTCCCCGACACCACATTTACCACTGAGCACTATGGGACAATTTAGCATGGCCAATTCGCCCTAATCTGCACATCCCTGAGCACTATGGGTAATTTAGCATGGCCAATTCGCCCTAATCTGCACATCCCTGAGCACTATGGGTAATTTAGCACGGCCAATCCACCCTAACCTGCACATCCCTGAGCACTATGGGTAATTTAGAATGGCCAATTCGCCGTAATCTGCACATCCCTGAGCACTATGGGTAATTTAGCATGGCCAATCCACCCTAACCTGCACATCCCTGAGCACTATGGGTAATTTAGCACGGCCAATCCACCCTAACCTGCACATCCCTGAGCACTATGGGGAATTGAGCATGGCCAATTCACCCTAACCTGCACATCCCTGAGCACTATGGGTAATTTAGCATGGCCAATCCACCCTAACCTGCACATCCCTGAACACGATGGGTAATTTAGCATGGCCAATCCACCCTAACCTGAACATCCCTGAGCACTATGGGTAATTTAGCACGGCCAATTCACCTGACCTACACATCTTTGGACTGTGGGAGGAAACCGGAGCACCCGGAGGAAACCCACCCAGACTGTCACCCGAGGCGGGAATTGAACCCGGGTCCCTGGCGCTTTGAGGGCCGCGGTGCTAACCACAGAGCCACCACCGTGCCGCACGACTTTCGGAATTTCGAGGATGCGGGGACCAAAGGAGCAGGAGAGCCGATGTTTCGAGCATCAGCTCTTCGTCGGCTGATTCCTGATGAAAGAGACCGCGCTCGCGGCGTCGACTCCCCCCGCTGCTCAGACGCTGCGTTTCCAGCCCCACAGCCTTCGACTCTGAGCTCCGGCACCTCGCTTTCTCCTCGGTTGGGGGAACCGACTGAGCCCAATCTCTCTTCATAGGACAATCCCACCATCCCCGGAGCACATCCGGTGAACATACGGATGCCCGTGTGCAGTTTTGACCTCCTCACTTGAGAAAGGATGGAGGGGGGAGCAGAGGAGATTCACTGGGTTTGATTCCGGAGTTTATGAGGAGAGACTGGGATTATACTCATTGGAATTCAGAAGACTGGGGGAGGGGGGGATCTTGTAGAAAATATAAAATGATGATTTGGAGACGCTGGTGTTGGACTGGGGTGTACAAACCACACAACGCCAGATACACAACCACCTGATGAAGGGGCGTCGCTCCGAAAGCTACTGCTTCCAAATAAACCTGTTGGACTCTAACCTGGTGTTGGTGTGATTTTGAACACGGAAAATGAGGACAGGAGTGGTAAAGATAAAAGCAGGAAGGTCGTCCCCACTGAAACTAGAACGAGGGGAAACCGTCTCAAAATGGCGGAGGTGGGGAGCAGATTGAGGACTGAGTGGAAGAGGAGCCTCTTCACCCAGAATGGGCGGAGTGGTTCCTCAGGGAACGCTTTTAATGCCGCGATCGATCATTTTTTGGAACGGTAAAGGAATGAAGGGGGGGGGGAGAGGGCGGGGATGAGGCCACACGACAGAGAGATCCGCCATGACGCTATTGAAGGGCTCGAGGTGGGGCCAGACGGCCTAGTCCTGCTCCTGGTCCTGACGTTGCTCTCCCTCAGTAAGGAGCTGGAAACCGCCCGCAGTACACCAGCTGAGGAGGGGTGGGGGCGGGTTGGGTGGGGGTTGGAGGGTTGGGGGGTGAGGGGGGGGAGGGGTGGGGGGGTAGGGGGAGGACGAGCGTGATTCCGATCTGGAAATAACCGGCCGTCGCTTCTCTCTGCAGCCTGCGAGGTCGGTGGCGGGTTACCCTAACTCTCCGGGAAGCGGTCTCCCCCCGTACGTGTCCCCGATCCAAGAGGTCACCTCAGCCTTCCACCCGGACATTCGGCTCAGCCTGAGTCATCTCCCAACTGCAGGTAGGTTTCCACGTGGGGGGGAGAGGCTGATGACAGGGGGAGGGGTGGACAGACTCATCGAAGTGGGGGAGCGACCATCGTTGTGGAAGAGAGATGAAAAGGGAAAGAGAGTGGGAGTTGAGAGGGAGGAAGTTTCTAGAACAGGGGGCTGAGGAAGCAGGTGTAGAAAAGGGGGTTTCAGGAAACAGGGTTGATGTGAATTTACTGACCTGGCCCTTGTATTAAACGGGGAATTCCCCAGTAGGGATTCAATAAAGGTCTGTCTCGAATTCAGGTAGAGGGTCTCACTGCAAAACAGTCCAGAAGGAAAAACGCAGCAGGACCAATACTGGAACATCCCTGTCTCTCTTTCTCTCTCTCTCTCTCTCTATCTCCTGTCAGTTCCCTTCCATTCATCACTCAGTTAGCTCACTCCCTCTCTCCTGTTTTCTCTCAGTTACGTCTCTCTCTCTCTCTCTCTCTCTCTCTATCAAATCATGTCTCAGATATCGCTGTCTCTCTATCGTCCATCCGTTCCCTCTCTCTATCATCTCTCCGTTCCCTCTCTCTGTCGTCTCTCCGTTCCCTCTCTCTGTCGTCTCTCCGTTCCCTCTCTCTATCGTATCTCAGTTCCCTCTCTCTATCGTATCTCAGTTCCCTCTCTCTCTGTCGTCTCTCCGTTCCCTCTCTCTATCATCTCTCCGTTCCCTCTCTTTGTCATCTCTCCGTTCCCTCTCTCTATCGTCTCTCCGTTCCCTCTCTCTATCATCTCTCCGTTCCCTCTCTTTGTCATCTCTCCATTCCCTCTCTCTATCGTCTCCCTGTTCCCTCTCTCTATCGTCTCCCTGTTCCCTCTCACTATCATCTATCCGTTCCCTCTCTCTGTCGTCTCTCCGTTCCCTCTCTCTGTCGTCTCTCCATTCCCTCTCTCTGTCGTCTCTCCGTTCCCTCTCTCTATCGTATCTCAGTTCCCTCTCTCTCTATCGTATCTCAGTTCCCTCTCTCTCTGTCGTCTCTCCGTTCCCTCTCTCTATCATCTCTCCGTTCCCTCTCTTTGTCATCTCTCCGTTCCCTCTCTCTATCGTCTCTCCGTTCCCTCTCTCTATCGTCTCTCCGTTCCCTCTCTCTATCATCTCTCCGTTCCCTCTCTCTATCGTCTACCCGTTCCCTCTCTCTATCGTCTCTCTGTTCCATCTCTGTGTCGTCTCTCCGTTCCCTCTCTCTATCGTCTCTCCGTTCCCTCTCTCTATCGTCTACCCGTTCCCTCTCTCTATTGTCTCTCTGTTCCCGCTCTCTGTCGTCTCTCCGTTCCCTCTCTCTGTCGTCTCTCCGTTCCCTCTCTCTATCGTCTACCCGTTCCCTCTCTCTATCATCTCTCTGTTCCATCTCTGTGTCGTCTCTCCGTTCCCTCTCTCTGCCGTCTCTCAGTTCCCTCTCTCTGTCGTCTCTCAGTTCCCTCTCTCTATCCTCTCTCCGTTCCCTCTCTCTATCGTCTACCAGTTTCCTCTCTCTGTCGTCTCTCCGTTCCCTCTCTCTGTCGTCTCTCCGTTCCCTCTCACTATCATCTCTCCGTTCCCTCTCTCTATCCTCTCTCCGTTCCCTCTCTCTATCGTCTCTCCGTTCCCTCTCTCTATCATCTCTCCGTTCCCTCTCTCTATTGTCTACCCGTTCCCTCTCTCTATCGTCTCTCTGTTCCCGCTCTCTGTCGTCTCTCCGTTCCCTCTCTCTATCGTCTACCCGTTCCCTCTCTCTATCGTCTCTCTGTTCCCGCTCTCTGTCGTCTCTCCGTTCCCTCTCTCTGTCGTCTCTCCGTTCCCTCTCTCTAACATCTCTCCGTACCCTCTCTCTGTCGTCTCTCTGTTCCCTCTCTCTGTCGTCTCTCTGTTCCCTCTCTCTGTCGTCTCTCCGTTCCCTCTCTCTGTCGTCTCTCCGTTCCCTCTCTCTGTCGTCTCTCCGTTCCCTCTCTCTGTCGTCTCTCCGTTCCCTCTCTCTATCTTCTCTCCGTTCCCTCTCTCCATCATCCATCCGTTCCCTCTCTCTATCTTCTCTCCGTTCCCTCTCTCTGTCGTCTCTCCGTTCCATCTCTCTGTCGTCTCTCCGTTCCATCTCTCTGTTGTCTCTCCGTTCCCTCTCTCTATCGTCCCTCAGTTCCCTCTCTCTATCATCTCTCCGTTCCTGAGAGAGACATTGGGGGAGACACAGACAGGGAGAGGGTGCGGTGTCTGAGAGAGAGAGCTGGAAGGAGACGTTAGGGGAGACAGGGAGAGAGCGTGGTGTCTGACAGAGGGATAGAGTTGTCTCTGACGCCCCGTGCTGTCTGTGAATTTTAGGGAACCCCGCTGATGAGCTGCGGCTGACCTTCCCCGTCCGCGATGGCGTCGTGCTGGAACCATTTCGGTTGGAACACAATCTCGCCGTCAGCAACCACATCTTTTACCTCCGCCATTCTGTTCATCAGACGCTGACATGGAGGTGAGGGGATTAACGGCCGGTGGGCGGGATGGGCGCCGAGAGACCGGGGCTGAGGCAGAGAGTGGTAGTTGGCTTTTCCCCATCTCCCTCACCAGCTCGAGGGGACAATTTGCAGACGAGAAACCCTGTGGCCTAGCCAGCGTCTGTCACAGCCGCTGAACAAATAAAAACACAAAATCGATGGCTCCTCATGCCTATCTTTCCCTGAAATCATGTTGCACTTGATGGGCCGTGTTTAGCAGCAGAGTCAGTGCTCAGAAAGTGTCTCGGATTTCTCCAGACAGACCTGATCAGATTCCCCGACAGTCTGGAAACAGGTCCTTCGGCCCAACAAGTCCATACCGACCCTCCGAGGAGTAACCCACCCAGACCCATTCCCTTACATTTACCCCTTCACCTAACACTCCGGGTAATTTAGCACGGCCAATCCACCCGAACCTGCACATCCCTGAACACTATGGGTAATTTAGCATGGCCAATCCACCCTAAGCTGCACATCCCTGAGCACTATGGGCAATTTAGCATGGCCAACCTACACTAACCTGCACATCCCTGAGCACTATGGGTAATTTAGCATGGCCAATCCACCCTAACCTGCACATCCCTGAACACTATGGATTATTTAGCATGGCCAATCCACCCTAACCTGCACATCCCTGGGTACTATGGGTAATTTAGCACGGCCAATCCACCCTAATCTGCACATCCCTGAGCACTATAGGTAAGTTAGCATGGCCAATCCACCCTAACCTGCACATCCCTGAACACTATGGGTAATTTAGCATGGCCAATCCACCCTAACCTGTACATCCCTGAGCACTATGGGTAATTTAGCATGGCCAATCCACCCTAACCTGCACATCCCTGAGCACTATGGGTAATTTAGCACGGCCAATCCACCCTAACCCGCACATCCCTGAACACTATGGGTAATTTAGCATGGCGAATCCACCCTAACCTACATATCCCTGAGCACTATGGGTAATTTAGCATGGCCAATCCACCCTAACCTGCACATCCCTGAACACTATGGGTAATTTAGCATGGCCAATCCACCCTAACCTGCACATCCCTGGGTACTATGGGTAATTTAGCACGGCCAATCCACCCTAATCTGCACATCCCTGAGCACTATAGGTAAGTTAGCATGGCCAATCCACCCTAACCTGCACATCCCTGAACACTATGGGTAATTTAGCATGGCCAACCCACCCTAACCTGCACATCCCTGAACACTGTGGGTAATTTAGCACAGCCAATTCGCCTAACCTGCACATCCCTGAGCACTATGGGTAATTTAGCACGGCCAATTCGCCTAACTTGCACATCCCTGAGCACTAGGGTCTGTGGGAGGAAACCGGAGCACCCAGAGGAAACCCACACAGACACGGGGAGAATGTGCAAACTCCACACACACTGTGGAGGAGGCTGGAATCGAACCCAGGTCCCTGGCGCCGTGAGGCAGCACTGAGCCATCATGTCACAAATCCGACATTAGTTTGTCTGCAAGGGTTTTCACATCAACCTGAAGATGGCGGACTCTCAGCGGCTCCCTATCTTTCTTGGGCTGCCCTGATTTCTCCCAGTAGCGGGTTGGCTTTTCTGAGAGTTCTCAAACACCGACCGAAGTCCTCGCCCTCAAGTGTTCGCGTCTCTCTCTCTCTCTCTCCCGGTTCAAGTGCCCGCTCCCTCAATCCCAGCAAACCAGGAGCCCACTGGGGATTCGAACCCAGGACGATCGGTTCTCTCCAGTTGGTGAGTGGCACTCTGTGCACCTGGCAGCAGAGACTGGCAAAATACTGGGCAAAGTCAGGGATGTTGGAACGATTTTCCTGCTCCTCGGATGCTGCCTGACCTGCTGTGCTTTTCCAGCACCACTCTCTCATCTTGCCTCTAATCTGCAGTACCCACTTTCAGCACGGCAAAATATTAGGCCCCTCTCTCTCTCTCTGTCTTAAATGGGAACCCCCTGCTTCCACAACATTTTCAAACTGTGGCCCTCTGGTTCTAGATTCTCATACATCCACCCCCGTCACATCCCCTGCAGATCTCAATTAAGTCACCACTGATTCGACAAATTGCCAGAGGATGCAAGTTTAGCTTTTCCTGGTAAAACAGTCTACTCACCCCTGGAGAACTGACACGTAACCTCTACACTTGTATATATCCAGCCTCCCTCACAATAAATGACATTACCCTTTGACTTTCCCAGATTATTTGATGTGCTGGTAGACTGATATCTGTGGCTGATGCACATGGACACCCAGATCCCTCTGTACCTCACAGTTCCCCGACCGCCCACCATTCGGATAACGCGCTTTGCTTTTTAGAAATCTTTCATGCCAAGATGCAGAATTTCTCAGTTTTCCACCCGATATTCCACTTGCCACCTCTTTGCTGACTCACTGAAATTTTCTAGATCTCCTTTGTAGCCTCCTCGCAACTTACTGTCATAGAGTCATAGAGACGGAAACAGACCCTTCGGCCCAACCTGTCCATGCCAACCCAGATATCCTAACCTCATCTGCCAGCACCCGGCACATGCCCCTCCAAACCCTTCCTATTCATATACCCATCCAAATGCCTCTTAAATTTGTAATTGTACCAGCCTCCACCACTTCCTCTGGCAGCTCATTCCACACACGTACCACCCTCTGCGTGAAAACGTTGCCTCTTAGGTCTCTTTTATATCTTTCCCCTCTCACCCTAAACCTATACCCCTCTAGTTCTGGACTCCCCCCACCCCAGGGAAAAGACCTTGTCTATTTACCCTATCCATGCCCCCTCATGATTTTATAAACCTCTCTAGGATCACCCCTCAGCCTCCAACACTCCAGGGAAAACAGCCCCAGCCTATTCAGCCTCTCCCTATAGATCAAACCCTCCAACATCCTTGTCAATCTTTTCTGAACCCTTTCACAACATCTTTCCGATAGGAAGGAGACCAGAATTGCACGCAATATTCCAACAGTGACCTAACCAATATCCTGTACAGCCGCAACATGACCTCCCAACTCCTGTACTCAATACTCTGAAAATAAAGGAAAGCATACCAAACGCCTTCTTCACTATCCTATCTACCTGCAGCAAGTTCAGCAACTATATCTTCATCCAGGCCATTTATATGAATTGTAAGTTTTGAGGTCCCTCTACTGATCTACTCTTTCAACCCAAAAAAGACCCACTAATGCTGACTTCCAGTTTGCCAACCTATCCATTATCCATCCCTCTCTCAGTCACCATGCTCTCTCTCTCTCCCATCATCTCTCTTCCATTCCTCTTTCTTCATCACCACTGTCTCTCCCCCATCATATCTGTTCTGTCTCTCTCTCTCTCACAGGCATCTCTCTCCCTCAGACATCTCTCTCTCTATATCTCTCTCATCTCTCTTCCATCCCTCTCTCTTCATCAACACTGTCTCTCCCCCATCATATCTATTCTGTCTCTCTCTCTCTCTCTCAGACATCTCTCTCAGTCACCTCTCTCTCGATCGCAGGCATCTCTCTCTCTGTCTCTCTCTCTCTCTCTCCCATCATCTCTCTTCCGTCCCTCACTCTTCATCCCCACTGTCTCTCCCCCATCATAACTTCTGTCTCTCTCTCTCTCTCTCTCTCAGACACCTCTCTCTCTCGCTGTCAGACATCTTTCTCTCTCATCTCTCTTCCATCTCTCTCTCTCTTCATCTCCACTGTCTCTCCCCCATCATATCTTTCTGTCTCTCTCTCTCTCTCAGGCATCTCTCTCCCTCAGCCATCTCTCTCTCTGTCTCTCTCTCTCATCTCTCTTCCATCTCTCTGTCTTCATCACCACTGTCTCTCCCCCATCATAACTGTCTGTCTCTCTCTCAGACACCTCTCTCTCTCGCTGTCAGACATCTCTCTCTCATCATCTCTCTTCCATCTCTCTCTCTTCATCACCACTGTCTCTCCCCCATCATATATTTCTGTCTCTCTCTCTCTCTCTCTCTCTGGCATCTCTCTCCCTCAGACATCTCTCTCTGTCTCTCTCTCTCTCATCTCTCTTCCATCCCTCTCTCTTCATCACCACTGTCTCTCCCCCATCATATCTTTCTGTCTGTCTCTCTCTCTCTCTCTCTCAGGCATCTCTCTCCCTCAGACATCTCTCTCTCTCTGTCTCTCTCTCATCTCTCTTCCATCCCTCTCTCTTCATCACCACTGTCTCTCCCCTATCATATCTGTTCTGTCTCTCTCTCTCTCTGTCTCTCCCATCATCTCTCTTCCATCCCTTTCTCATGTTACCACCTACACCTATGAGGGTTTATTTTTTCACAATAACTTTTGATGTGGCCATTTGTCTGGAAATCGAAATACGTTACACCCACCAGTTTCCCCTTGGTCCGCAGCATGTGCATGAATCTCGGAAGGTTGGTCGTAGAGATATACGGCCTGCTGGTACGGCAGGTAATGAGGAAGGCAGATGGAGCTCTGTCCTCCATTGCTAGAGGGATGGAGTTTAAAAGCAGGGAGGTTATGGCACAGGGAGCTGATGAGGCCACACCTGGCGGACTGTGTCCAGTTTAGGTCTCCTCTTGGTCTCTCCCTGCGCTGCCCACATCTCCGTGACCAGATCGTGGGCGTTTTGGGTTGTTGCTTGGGGGCTGTGGGTGTTGGCTGGGGCCCGCGAGATGGGCGTCGTGCGTTCTTAGGTGCCCGCGTGACGGGCCCTCGGTTTAACGCCTCCGCTCCGGCAGGCCGCACCCCTTCGGGCGCCAGCCTCTCGCTTCCTGCGTTTGTTTACCCTCCGGGAGGCATAGAGTTGGCACTCCCTCCAGGTGTGCCAGTGCACCCACTGTGGCATGGGTCACCTCCCACCCATGATGCTCGTTTCCCCAGAGGATGGAGAGCCCATTCCTCTACCAGGGAGCCGGGCTGCCCTCCTGTGGTGAGACTGACAACTGCAGCCCTTTCAGCAGAGCTCACAACCGCCCACTGTTTAACCTGTCCCCCACTGGAAAAAGGCCACAACATTGACAATCTCTCGGCACGATACTGAGAGAGCTAGCTAGCCGCTGGAAAATATAAAATCACTCCGGTGTGCTCAGGGAGCACGGTGGCTCAGTGGTTAGCACTACTGCCTCACGGTGCCAATACCTGGGTTCGATTCCAGCCTCAGGCGACTGTCTGTGTGGGGTTTGCACATTCTCCCCCGTGCCTGTGTGGGTTTCCTCCGGGTGCTCCGGTTTCTTCCCACAGTCCAAAGGTGTGCAGGTTAGGGTGGTTTGGCCATGCTAAATTACCCATAGTGCTCAGGGATGTGTAGGTTAGGGTGGATTGGCTGTGCTAAATTACCCATAGTTCTCAGGGATGTGCAGGTTAGGGTGGATTGGCCGTGCTAAACTGCCCATAGTGTTCAGGGATGTGCAGGTTAGGGTGGATTGGCCATGCTAAATTACCCATAGTGCTCAGGGATGTGCAGGTTAGGGTGAATTGGCCGTGCTAAACTGCCCATAGTGTTCAGGGATGTGCAGGTTAGGGTGGATTGGCCGTGCTAAACTGCCCATAGTGTTCAGGGATGTGCAGGTTAGGGTGGATTGGCCATGCTAAATTGTCCATAGTGTTCAGGGATGTGCAGGTTAGGGTGGATTGGCCGTGCTAAATTACCCATAGTGCTCAGGGATGTGCAGGTTAGGGTGGATTGGCCGTGCTAAATTACCCATAGTGCTCAGGGATGTGTAGGTTAGGGCGGATTGGCCATGCTAAATTACCCATAGTGCTCAGGGATGTGCAGGTTAGGGTGGATTGGCCACGCTAATTTGTCCATAGTGTTCAGGGACGTGTGGGTTAGGTGCAATACTCAGGGGTAAATACAGGATAAATAGGATCAAGGAGAATGGGTCTGGGTGGGTTACTCTTCGGAGGGTCGGTGTGAACTGGTTGGGCCGAAGGGCCTGTTTCCACACTGTAGGGATTCTATGGTGGAGCCTGTTTCCTGAATCTAGTTCCTTTGTGAGTTTTATGAGTATCTGTATGTAACAGGTCTCAGATCTGACTTGTATAAACACCGGGGAGCGAGTTCTCCCCCTCATGTGAAAGTCTATCAGGGTTGGCTCACAATCTAAGTATTGAAAATAAGAGCAGGCCTTCCAATGGAATCTGTCATTCGATCTGATCACGCCTGACGTTTGACCTTACATTCTCGCTTTCTCCGCCCCCCCCGCCACCCCCGCACCCTTTTAATATCTTTAAACAAATCTTGCTGGAATATATTCAGTTACTTGGCTTCCATGGCCTTCTGCGGGAGAGAAGGCTGCAGGACGGTCTTCACCCTCTCAGTGAAGAGACGTTTCCTCATATCAGAAGCTATCCCATGACTTAAGACTGGCTGCTCCCTGGTTATCGGCTCCTCCCAACCAGGGGACATCAATCGATCAAGTCCTGCGGGAGTTGTCTACCTTTTAATCAGATCCTCAACGCAGCCTTCGAAAATTTCATTAGACGGTCGGGGTCAATCCTAATCTACTCAACCTCTCTTCATAGCGAGCGCCCTCCATAGCAGGCAGCATCCTGGTCAGCCCCCACTGCACTCCCTCTACAGGTAAGTATATCCTTTCTTAGCTCGGGAGACCAAAGTTGCCAAAAAAAAGGGGGAATCTCTCTATGAAGCGAAAAGGGAGACGGGAGTGTGTTTTTTTTTTTGCTACCCTTTCTGCGCCTCACGAGACATAAATTGGAAGCAGATTTGCTCTTAGCGGGCACACTGTTCTCCTACAGGTCGGACTTGGAGCTGAAGTTCAAGGGGTGGCACGGTGGCTCAGTGGTTAGTACCGCTGCCTCACAGCACCAGGGTCCAATTCCAGCTTCGGGCGACTGTCTGTGTGGAGTTTGCACGTTCTCCCCCCGTGTCTGCGTGGGTTTCCTCCGGGTGCTCCGGTTTCCTCCTACAGTCCAAAGATGTGCAGGTTAGGGTGGACTGGCTGTACTAAATTACCCATAGTGCTCAGGGATGTGCAGGTTAGAGTGGATTGGCCGTGCTAAATTACCCATCGTGTTCAAGGATGTGCAGGTTAGGGTGGATTGGCCATGCTAAATTACCCATAGTGCTCAGGGATGTGCAGGTTAGGGAGGATTGGCCATGCTAAATTACACATAGTGCTCAGGGATGTGCAGCTTAGGGTGGATTGGCCATTGTGTTAGGTTCATTAGTCAGAGGGTTTGCTCTTCGGAGGGTTGGTGTGGACTTGTTGGGCCAAAGGGCCTGTTTCCCCACACTGTAGGGAATCTAATCTAATCTGATCTTCTGGCATAAATTGGAGGCAGATTTGCTCTTGACGCGCACACTGGTTCTCCTACAGGCCAGACCTGGAGCTGAAGTTCAAGTGTTACCATCACGAAGACAGGCAGATGAACACCAACTGGCCGGCGTCCGTCCAGATCAGCATCAACGCCACCCCGCTGACAATAGAGCGGGGCGAGAATAAAGCCACGCACAAACCACTCTACCTGAAGCATGTGTGTCAGCCTGGGAGGAACACCATTCAGATCACTGTGACTACTTGCTGCTGCGTAAGTATTATTACCGTCTGCCGTTCCACAACACTGTGGCTTCACGAGGTGATTTTACCCTGTTTTGTTTTGTAGAAGGGAGGTTTTAAGACAGACCGATTGAGTTGTCTACTTAGAAAGCCAGTAAACAGCTTTTGAGGCTTCAGGTTTTTATAAAAAAAGTTGAAACAATAGACGCAGCCTGAATGGGTGTGGCCAGCTCTCACAGACTGGGATTTCTAGTTTTACTTTAGTTTTTACGCCCAGCAAGAGTTTTGTAAAAGTCGAATCGATCTATTCCTTCCCTCTGTTACAGCTGGTATTAGGAATATTAACTGTATTTGTTATTATGTTAAGGTTTCTAAGTTATTAGAGTCATAGAGATGTACAGCACGGAAACAGACACTTCGGTCCAATCCGTCCATGCCGACCCAGATATCACAACCCAATGTAGTCCCACCTGCCAGCACCCGGCCCATATCCCTCCAAACCCTTCCTATTCATATACCCATCCAGATGCCTTTTAAATGTTCCAATTGTACCAGCCTCCACCACTTCCTCTGGCAGCTCATTCCATACACATACCACCCTCTGTGTGAAAACGTTGCCCCTTAGGTCTCTTTTATATCTTTCCCCTCTCACCCTAAACCTATGCCCCTCTAGTTCTGGACTCCCCCACCCCAGGGGAAAGGACTTTGTCTATTTACCCTATCCATGCCCCTTCATGATGTTGTTAACCTCTATAAGGTCACCCCTCAGCCTCCGACGCTCCAGGGAAAACAGCCCCAGCCTATTCAGCCTCTCCCTGTCGCTCGAACCCTCCAACCCTCCAACATCCTGGTAAATCTTTTCTGAACCCTTTCAAGTTTCACAACATCTTTCCGATAGGAAGGAGACCAGAATTGCACGCAATATTCCAACAATAGTCCTGTCCAGCCGCAACATGACCTCCCAACTCCTGTACTCAATACTCTGACCAATAAAGGAAAGCATACCAAACGCCTTCTTCACTATCCTATCTACCTGCGACTCCACTGTCAAGGAGCTATGAGCCTGCACTCCAAGGTCTCTTTGTTCAGCAACACTCCCCAGGACCTTACCGTTAAGTGTATAAGTCCTGCTAAGATTTGCTTTCCCAAAATGCAGCACCTCGCATTTATATTTCTTTCTTTGTTTTATTTTGTTAGGGAATTGGGAATATTAATTGTATTTGTTATTCTGTTACGTTTTGCAATAGAGTTGTCATACTTTGAACAATAGTGGTTGAATAAATGCTGTTTTGCTTAACATTGAGTCGTTTGACCAATCGAATTGCGTCTGAAACACAGCATTTTACATCTGTGTTTTAAGTAAGGAAGGTGTTAGGATCTAGGCCACCTCCTTTATGTATTTTGAGGGGGCTTGGTCTGGGCTATAACACAACACTCGCAGTCCTGTCAGCTCACAGGCCAGACCCTCTCCCTCCCACAGCACAGACAAGTTGACATTCCTTTCTCCCCTTTCTATTCACCCTCATCACCTGCTGGATTAATGCCGAATGTCACTTGGCGAGTGATCCCTATCGCACCACAGCAAACCAAGAAGAAAGAACATTCCAGAACAGGAACAGGCCCTTCGGCCCCCCTGCGCCGTTCCAGATCCTCCATCTAAACCTGTCGCCTATTTTCTGAGGGTCTGTATCCCTCTGCTCCCTGCCCACTTGTGTCTCTGACTGGAAACGACGCTATCCTGCCCGCCTCTACCACCTCCGCTGGCAAGCAAATCCTGGTCTGTGAGAGCTGGCTGCACCCATTCAAGCTGCGTCTATTGT
The DNA here is from genome assembly GCF_037043375.1 of Chiloscyllium plagiosum. NCBI lineage: Eukaryota > Metazoa > Chordata > Chondrichthyes > Orectolobiformes > Hemiscylliidae > Chiloscyllium > Chiloscyllium plagiosum. Next base: position 17,844,730 of record NW_028270186.1, on the reverse strand, counting down.
TTCAACTTTTTTTTCTCAGTAGACAGCTCAATCAGTCTGTCTTAAAACCACTCTTCTACAAAAAAGAACCCCAGCATTACAAAACCTGGCACCCACCACCCTCTGTGTAAAGATCTTTCCACCCAATATCTCCCTTAAACCTTTTCCCCTCTCACCTTGAACCCATGACCCCCAGTAATTGAGTCCCCTTCACTCTGGGGAAACAGCTTCTTGCTATCCCCCCTGTCTACACCTCTCATGATTTTGTAGACCTCAATCAGGTATCCCCCTCAACCTCCGTCTTTCCAATGAATATAATCCCAATCTCCTCAACCTCTCTTCATAGCTAGCGCCCTCCATACCAGGCAGCATCCTGGTAAACCTCCCCTGCACCCTCTCCAAAGTGTCCACATCCTTTTGGTAAAGTTAAATCTCAGCTAGTGGTTCACAAATTGGGGATGTTTAGCAGCAGGGAATGCTGGATGACTAAAGAAATTGAGGGGTTTGGGTAAGAAAAAGAAGGAAGTATAAGTCAGGTATAGACAGCAGAGATCGAGTGAATCCTTAGAGTATAAAGGCAGTAGGAGTATACTTAAGAGGGAAATTCGGAGGGCAAAAAGGGGACTCAAGATAGCTTTGGCAAATAAAGTTAAGGAGAATTACAAAAGGATTGTATAAATGCATTAAGGATAAAAGGGTAACTAGGCCCGAAACGTCGATTCTCCTGCTCCTTGGATGCTGCGCTTTTCCAGCACCACATTTTGCAGCTCTGATCTCCAGCATCTGCAGCCCTCACTTTCTCCTAGAGAATGTAGGCCCCTCCAAGATCAGCCTTTGTGTGGAGCCGCTGGAGAATGGGGGAGATACTAAACGAGTATTTTGCATCAGTGTTTACTGAGGAGAAGGACATGGAAGATATCGAATGAGGGGAAATAGATGGTGACATCTCGAAAAATGTCCATATAACAAATGAGGAAGCGGTGGATATCTTGAAACGCATAAGAGTGGATAAATCCCCAGGACCTGATCAGGTGTACCTTAGAACTCTGTGGGAAGCTAGAGAAGTGATTGCTGGGCCTCTTGCTGAGATATTTCTATCATCGAGGTGCCGGAAGACGGGAGGTTGGCAAAGGTGGTGCCACTGTTTAAGAAGGGCGGTAAAGACAAGCCAGGGAACTATAGACCGGTGAGCCTGACATTGATGGTGGGAAAGTTGTTGGAGGGAATCCTGAGGGACGGGAGTTTGCGGATCACACAGACTTGGGTGGGAGGGCGAGCTGAGGGGAGGATGCAAGTTGAGTGAGAGGGTCCATACAAGGCAGATACAGTGAGGGCGTTCACTCTGGGAGCAGAAATGGGAAGGCAGATTTATTATCCAAACAGCCGAGCGGTTGGGGAAGAGAGGTGGACAGTCAAAGGCTATGGGTAAGGACTGAGAAATGAGGAAAAACCGAGAGAGTGAGGGATCCTGTGGTAATCTCTGTATCGGGAAGTGCAGCATTGAGTGTTTTTCAGGAAGGAGTTGGAATAGTTCTCAAGACAAAGGACGGGGGTAGGGGGTAAGTGGGAACGGCCAGAGTCAGACAGTCAGCCCACAGTCCCAATGAGGGGTGGGACATTTTGAAGAGAAAGAGAGCACCTTTCAATAGCACCTGATGTGCCTGAGTGAAACCCCTTTGCATTTCTTTTATTGCGTTTTTGGAAGAGTTGAAACCAGCTCAGATCTGACAAACACTTCTCTCAGCTGCTGTGGACGGGGGTTGGTGAAACCCTGCGGTGTTTTGTCACCACAAGAGGGTAGGCCGTGTCACCTCGGTAGAGGCCCAGTAAAACAGGCTTCTGCTCACTGCTAGGCCTGGAGAGGTCTGCAGATTAAGCTGCATTTACTTCAATGCAAGGGGCCTAACAGGGAAGGCAGACAAACTCAGGGCACGGTTAGGAACATGGGACTGGGATATCATAGCAATTACAGAAACGTGGCTCAAGGATGGGCAGGACTGGCAGCTTAATGTTCCAGGATACAAATGCTACAGGAAGGATAGAGAGGGAGGCAAGAGAGATGAGGAAGTGGCGTTTTTGACATTACAGCTATACTGAGGGAGGATATTCCCGGAAATACATCCAGGGAAGTTATTTGGGTGGAACTGAGAAATAAGAAAGGGATGATCACCTCATTGGGATTGTACTATAGACCCCCCAATAGTTAGAGGGAAATTGAGAAAC